>NW_004567122.1:30280300-30296652 GCF_000260355.1 Condylura cristata | reverse complement strand
GCGGGGGCGAGCCCCCGTCGCGCGCGGTCACCACCACCTCATAGTTCGACACGCTCTCGCGGTCCAAGGCACTGTCCAGCACGAGCGAATAATAGTTCTTGAAGGTGGACACCAGCTTGAAAGGGACATGGGGAGATAGCAAGCAGGTCACCTGTCCGTTGGCGCCTGAGTCGCGGTCAGACACGCTGATCAAGGCGATGACTGTGCCCAGTGGAGCGTCCTCTCTGACGGGCAAAGAAAGCGACTTGACCACCAGCTCTGGGGCATTATCATTTACATCCACTACTTTCACTAAAACCTTGCAGTGACTTGACATTGGAGGACTTCCTTTATCAATTGCTTTCACCTGAATTTCGTAGGATTTTGTTTCTTCATAATCCAGGCTTCCAATTAGAGTAACTTCTCCAGAACTGGAATCAATTTTGAATTTTTTTTTTATGTTAAGGGGAACATCATTGGCAAAAGAAAAGACAATTTCGCTATTTACATCTTGGTCGGCGTCAGAGGCATTTAGCGTAGCCACTAACGTTCCATTGGCTGTAGTCTCTAATAAGTGGACTCTATACACAGCCTGGGAAAACAAGGGGGCGTTGTCATTATTGTCGAGCACCGTGATCAGAAGCTGAACTGAACCTTCTAGTTCTGGTTTGCCTCCGTCTCTAGCTGTCAGTAATAAACGAAGTTCTGGCATTTCTTCTCTATCCAAAGATTTCCTCAATTCAAGCGAAAGTGACTTACTGAGTTCATCACTTGCCTGTACATCCAAGGAGAAATAATCGCTGGGGCTGAGGGTGTATGTTAGAAGAGCGTTGGTGCCTACGTCTGCGTCAGCAGCGCCCTCTACCGGAAAACGCGAGTTCAACGGACTAGATTCGGAAATAAACAACCTTTGTTCTCTTGCTTTGAAGAGAGGTGGATTGTCGTTGATGTCCTTCACCTCCACCTCCACGTGGAAAACCTGCAGCGGCCTGTCCACGATCACCTCCAGGTGGAGGCTACACTCCGCGCTCCGCCCGCACAGCTCCTCCCGGTCGATCCGAGAATTCACAAACAAAATGCCATTCTGCAGATTTACCTCCAGAAGGTCGCCGCGGCCTTTGGACGCCACCCGGAACAGGCGGGGCACCAGGTCGGCCAGCTCCAGCCCCAGGTCCTGGGCGATGCGGCCCACGAAGGTGCCGTGTTTGGCCTCCTCGGGGACCGAGTAGCGGACCTGGCCGCTCCCCGCCTCCCAGGCTGAGAGGAGCAGAAGGGAGAGCAGCAGACGCGAGGCTCCTATGCTTCCTCGCCTGGAAAACAGCATCGCAAAAACACTACGTAGACCTTTCGTCTTGCTCTCACCTTACTTCAAATTCCTGCTTTTTTACTTCATATTCTCAGTAATTTCTCTCCTTAACGTTTTTGTCTTCTTTAGGGCGGTGGCAAAATGGTGCCTTCCTCCTTTGGCTTTAAGTCATCAGTACCTCAAATACATGAACAGGACTTTGTGGTATACAGCGACATCATGTGGCTAGTGCTGTAGATTTTAGATCCGTTCTTGACTTCCAGAATCGTTTATATTCATTTGCAATACTCAATGCAATCATTTTCAATTTCAAGTCCTTTCAAATACCAGGACATTTCAAAGGTTATTTTAAAGTATCTAATTCAGTATGTTCTTTCAGTTGTTATTATTGGGTAGAAATCAAGAGACAGAATGCAACATAATCTTATACTTTTTAATTTAAAATTAGGTATCAATTCCTACTTTTATTATTACATATTTGTAGCTGAATACTGGAGTTTTAAAATAAGGCACACATTGATCATTTAGGTCCCCCATATGCTAGGATATTTTATGTTTATTGTTTGACATACCATTACCAAGTACTTACATGTGAAATTTTACAGATACATATACTATATGTCAATGTTATATGACAAACATAATATATGATATGTGAAAGCTTAGAAAAAACTTTTTGGGACATTTCTCTTTATTGCTTGTTATAATCATCTGAATGGTGAACTTATAATTTCATTCCAAAAGCTACAACTTCAAATTGAGATAGTGTCCATTGAATATTCCTACATCAAAACTTCAGCTGTGCTTTATTTCTTATTAAGACACAAAAATGTCAAATAAAATATTTATTGAATTAAAAATAATGTGAAATTAATATCAATATTAAATTACGTACCTAAGAATCTTACAATCACCCTTAACAAAAAAGTAAATATGAAGATAGGTTCTTAGACGAAACTATTTGAGAATAACACCAATACACTCCTTCTCAATTTCATAATCAGAACCAATTAAAAAACTAACTTAGGGCCCTCCCTGGTGGCGCAGCGGGTTAAAGCACTGCACTAAGAAGCTTAAGCCACTTCCGCATGAGTTCGATCCCCGCCTGCCCCGGAGGTGTCCACATGGCGTGGCAGACCTCTCCTGACGCGCCCACTGCTCCCCTCAGCAGTGTACTTCGTCCATCTGCCTGTTCTGCTCCCCACTCTGTCCCTAGTGAATCCTCTCACTCTCCGCATCTCCAGCCCATACCCAGTTCTGTATGAATAAATAAATAAATCTTAAAAAAAACTAACTTAAAATGTGATCTGCATAAAACTTTCACTAGTTTATTAAAACTGAAACACAAAACAACACTTAGGTAAGGACTTCATTATCAAACGATATACAAATTAAAGGCCATATAATACTATCCTTAAGTGACAAAATATAATACTTTGGGGGGAGAAAAGGTAATCAGATTAGTCATGTACTTATCAAATGAGACTCCAGGACAGATTTTGCAAAAGCATGTGGAAGACAAACTAAAGTAGTGAGAGAGGATCCCATTGCATCAATACTGGCTGGCAACATGAGAATTAACCTTGTCCTTTTTATTGTTACTGTCACAAACTTCCCACCTGGAATTTAAATGTCTTATTCAGATTTCATACAATAAACACATTTTTCACTTTTTAGTTTTCCCCAAGAGTTGTTATATCTGACAAAGACAACTTCCTTTCTCAAGCAGTTGTTACCCTAAAAATAATTCCCCTGTAACACGAACTGATCTCAGATATAAGAAAATAGATCAGAATCTTCAGAAATTCTATTATTAAAGATATATTTTATTAGACCTAAAAGGTATTCTTTTAAAAGGGAAACATTATATATTTAAACTTTAAACATTCTGTATGCATTTACACAAGTTATGTTAGTATAATTCTCAAATTAGAATGCTATAACTTTAAGATAGTAAATGTAATGTCTATGGTAACCACAAAGAAAATAACTCTAGATTTTTTTTAAAGGAATGGAAATATTTTACTAGAAAAAAATAATAAACATGAAAGGAGAGAGTAATGCAAAAATGAGAAACAAAAAAGCTATAAGGTATATACTGATAAAAGTAATTCCTCAAGACTTAACAAAATAAACATGTATACACTATGAGCCAAAGCTAGCAACTAAAGTAGGTACCCCGCATCCTGGTCCCAGTTAAAGGGTGCAAACTAAACGTCAGGATCTAGTTGGGCTGTTCCTTTGAAGAGGCTGTGCCCAGGCAGGTAAAATGCTGTCTTTTGAAAAAGCAATGTTTTAGTAAGTGCTGCCTCCAGACAAATCAGTAACTTCAAAGAATGTCAACTAAAAGGCATGTGTGATATTGCTAAAATTCACAGTTCCTGGGTAAATTTTAGCAATCCTCTTTGTTTTCCTCTATGCACAGATGTTTGACCAGACAGATACATTAACTGGACCCCTACCCAGATCTTCTTTGTAGAAATCCTTGAAATGTTTCATGTAACCTCCCTATAAACTGTGTATGATTTCCACTGAGTAGCTCAGAATTTAGGCAGCTATCTAGAGACTGTTCCCAGGCTTGAGTCCTTATCTTTGATTTTTTAATAAACCCACTTACTTTTTCTTGCCTCAACTTATTTTAGCCAACACTGCCAAAACACAGATCTCCTGAAATATGTGAAGCAAAAACTGATAGAAATGAAGAGAGAAATAATTAGTTATATAATAATAATTGGATACATGTGATTATATTAATAAATGCAAAAAAATTTTTGAGAAAATCCAATATTCATTCATGGTGAAAAATCCCAGCAAATTAGGAATAGAGAAGGACTTTCTCAACTTGATAAATAGTCACAAAACACATATATCTGACATCATAATTAACAGTGAGAAACTCAAAGCATTCCCAATATGATTAGATGCAAGGTAAATATTTCCCCTCTCATCATTACTTTTCAATATTGTCCTGAAAACTCTACTAATGCAACAATATGAGAAGTGGAAATAAAAAAGATGTAATCAGACTGGAAGAAACAAAACTGTCTTCTTTCAGAGATAACATGATCATATATTCAGAATATCTGAGAGAATCGACAACAACAACAACAAAAAACCTCCTGGAACTGGATAAATGATTAAAACAGCAAAAACTGGGCCAGAAGCATACAGATGGTAAATAAACAAATGAAGTGATATTCAAATCATATATCATGCAGAAGGTGCAAATTAAAACAAAAATGAGATGGTGCCGCACACCTATTAGAATGGCCAAAACTCAAATACTGACAAAACCAAAGGCTGACAGTATACAAAGCTACAGGAATTGCAAATACTACTGAGGATTATAAAAATGGTACAGTCACTTTGAAAGATAGTTTGCAGTTTCTTATAAAACTAAGTATACTTCTATTTCACAATCCAACAATTATGCTCCTTAGTATTGATCCAAGGGAGCTGAAAATTTATGTCCACATAAATCTGCACAGAATGTTTATGTCAGCTTTATTAATAATTGCCAAAATACCCTGCCATGGATGAATGAAAAAATGAACTGTGGTACATCCAGACAATGGAATATTATTTCACACTAAAAAGAAGTGAGCTCAAGACATGGGGGAACCTTATATGCATATTACTACATGAAAAAAACAAAATGAAAAGGCAACATATATGATTACAACACTATGCATGACTTTCTAGAAAATGCAAAATGATGGCAACAATAAAAAACAATCACTGCTTACCAAAGGTTGGGAGAGGGGTGGATTGCTAGGCAAAGGGCAAAGCATTTTTTAAAATAATATAAAAGTTTATTATTACATCATCTTGTACCTTTTCCCATCTCAGTTGTAATCCCCATCGGCTTCCCACCACCAAATCACCAGAAGAGTACAGAGGATTTTTAGAGCAGTGAAAATACTTTCTATACCATTATGATGGAGACATATGAGCATACATATTTACATAGAATGTATACTACTAACCTGAAACATAATGTAAACTATGAATTTTAGATGACAATGATGTGTTAATGCAGGTTTACCAATTGGAACAAGTGCATCACTCTGACGGAGGACGTTGATAATGGGGGAGGAGCTTTAGGGTGTAGGCAGAGGGTATGTGGGAAATTTGTGTACCTTCTCAATTTGGCTGTGCAGCTAAAATTTCTCTTAAAAAGCAAATGTACGGCCCTCCCTGGTGGCGCACTGGTTAAAGCACAGCACTAAGAAGCTTAAGCCACTTCCGCATGAGTTCGAGCCCTGCCTGCCAGGGAGGTGACCACATGGGGTGGTAGACCTCTCCTGACCCTCCCGCTCCCCTCAGCAGTGTACTTCTTCGATCTGCCTGTTCTGCTCCCCACTCTGTCTCTGGTGAAGCCTCTCACCCTCCGCATCTCTGGCCTCTACCCCAGTTCTATATGAATAAATAAATAAATCTTTAAAAAAATTTTAAAAAACAGATATACAATTAACATAGTAAAAAGGCAAACTACAGAATATGACAAATCACATATCTAATAAGGAATTAATATCCAGAGTACAATAAGAACACCTAAAAATCAACAATAAGATACAAACTGATTCAAAAAAGAGCAAAGAATGGAACAGACATTTCTCCAGAGAAGATTTACAAGTGGTCAATAAACTCAACATCACTAATCAGTGAAATGAAAATCAAAATTACAATGAGATAACACCGCATACCTATTAGAATGGCTACTATGAAAAAACATATCATGTGGAGCAAACAGAGCCCTTGTGCACTGTTAGTGGGAATGGAAAATAATACAGCTACAATGGAAAATAGTAGGTTGGCTCCTCAAAAAAAAATAGCATTACCATATGATCCAGTAATCCTTCTCCTGGTTATATACTTAAAAGAACTGAACACAGGTCTTAAACAGCTACTTTGTACCAATTTCATAGACACATTGGTCACAACATCTAAAATAGGGAAACAGGGCCTTCCCTGACAGCGCAGTGGATTAAAGCACAGCACTAAGAAGCTAAAGCCACTTCAGCATGAGTTCGATCCCTGCCCCAGATGTGATCCACATGGCGCGGCAGACCTCTCCTGACCCATCCACTGCTCCCCTCAGCAGTGTACTTCATGAATCTGCCTGTTCTGCTCCCCACTCTGTCTCTGGTGAATCCTCTCACTGCCCCTGCACCTCTGGCCTGTACCCCAGCTCTGTATGCACAAATAAATAAGTATTTTTTAAAAATAGGGAAAAAACCAAAGTGTTCTTCTGTGAATAAATGGCTAAGGAAAATGTGGTATATACATAAAAAGAAAGAAAATCTAGTCACGTGCTACAACATGGGACAACCATGAGGATATTATGCTAAGTGAAATGAGTTTTTCAGAAAAAAAGATAACTACTGTATGACTCCATTTATTTGAGAGCAGTCAAATTCAAACAGACAGAAAGTAGAATGCTGGTTGCAGGAACAGATGGTCAGTTATAGTTTAATGGTTATTGCGTTTTAATTTTAAAAAATAGAGAGTTCTGGAAGTGGATGATGGCACAACAGGAATGTACAAAACGCCACTTAACATTACATTTAAAAATAGCTAATAAGGGCCCTCCCTGGTGGCGCAGCGGGTTAAAGCACAGCACTGAGAATCTGAAGCCACTTCCGCATGAGTTCGATTCCCGCCTGCCTCCTGCCCCGGAGGAGACCACATGGCGAGCCAGACCTCTCCTGGCCCGCCCGCTGCTCCCCTCAGCAGTGTACTTCGTCGATCTGCCTGTTCTGCTCCCCACTCTGTCTCTGGTGAAGCCTCTCACCGCCCCTGAGCCTCTGGCCTGTACCCCAGTTCTGTATGAATAAAAAGAAAAAAAGATTAAAAAAAATAGCTAATAAGTTCACATTATGTGCAATTTTTACCAATTTTTTAAAAATGGAGTTCTAAAATATGTTTAGACCTCAGAGAGATAGGGAAAATAAAACAGGAACAGAAATCAGAAAGACAAAGAAGACAACATATTTTATATCAAATAATCTGTAAAGTATGAAAAACAAAACATGATGGAACTGAAAGGAGAACTAGACAGATTCAAAATTACAACTGGAGTTTTCAACATTCCTCTCTCAATCATGGATAGAACAGCTAAAAGGAGATTAGCAAGGATATATAAGAGCTCAGCAACATCAGCAGCAAAAAGGAACTCATTGATATTTTTAGAACACTGACCCAGCAACAGCTAAATATACATTCTTTTCAAATGTGCATGAAACTTAGTACAAAATATATAGTACCCTGTGTCACAAAATCTCAATAAGCTCAAAAGACATGAAATCATAAAGAGTATGTTCTGACAGTGAGCAAACAAAGGAATCAAATTAGAAAGCAATAACAGAATGTAAAAAGAAAGTCTCCAAACACTTGGAACTAAGGGTCCATACGTCTATAGATTAAAGAGGAAGTCTCAAGGGAAGGGAAATAAAAAAAATACATTGAATTTTTTTCAAAATAATTGTTCCAGTTCATTGAAATTGACAAATTTATCTATGTAGAATTGATTTCAATATTTAGTGCCCTTTGATATATGCTGAGGAGCAGTGATAGTCCCTGTTTAATTCATATTATTGTTAATCTGTGTCTTTGCAGTTATTTTTCATCAGCCTTGTTAATTTCATTGATTTTTTTTTTTCAAAAGGCCACCTGTTTCATTGATCTTCTTTTCTCATTGATCTTTTGGTTTCTATTCTATTATTGGTTTCTATTCTATTGAACTGGGTGAAAATGAAAACTTAAACTATGAAATATTTGGGACAAAGCTAAAGCAGTCCCAAATTATTTTTCCTGATATTATAGCACTAAATGTATATATGTGTTAGAAAATAGGATCAGAACCAAATAAATAAGTCCCCACCTCAATAGTGTAGAAATAAGAGAGTAAAATAAACCTAGGGTGTTCTCAAGTAAGGAAATAAGAACAGAAACCCATAAAATTTAAAACAAGAAAAAACAGAGAAGATCAATGAAATAGAGGTGGCTCTTTGCAAAAAAAAAAAAAATCAATGGAATTAGCATAGCCCTAGCAAGGCTGATGAAAAATAAGTGCAAAGTCACAGATTAACAATAATACGAATTAAACAGGGACTATCACTGCTCCTCCAGCATATATCAAAGGGTACTAAGAAAATTATACACAAATAAATCTGTCACTTTCAGTGAACTGGAACAATTACTTTGAAAATAAAAACGATTACATTCACCCAAAATGTAGTTATTTATTTGTCTAGTTCCATAATTCTTAAGAGAAATTGAATTCATAACTTAATAACATCTGAAAGGCATACTTCCGTGACACAAGCTACGCAACCTCTGTCGTCAGACACGGTATGGATGGAGGGGAATTGCTCTAAAAAATCAGACTTTCCATGCTAACTTATGTTATGACCTCCCTTTTTTGTATAATCGTAATATCAAAATATTCTGAGCAACTTTCAGCTTACAATTGGATTGCCTCAGCCGCATAAGGCCTGCCTGCCCTGATAAGCAAGCACTGCACCAGGGTGAGAAATTCCTCTGAAGTCAAAAGTGATTTGACAACTGGCTGATCAATAAAAAAGCAAAAGGGCTGTTTCTGCAAAGTCTCTCACTGCCGGATGGAGCAAAACCCAAATCTTATCATTCTACTAGCTCACCTAGCCTTCTATTCAGCTTCTACAGAATTACTCAAACTTCCTACTGTCTGGCTTTAGATATGGAAATTCATCCAGGTTGCCTGTTTTAGAGCTAGTCAAGTTTTTTACCTGCTTCCCTTCAAAGCAATCCACAAAAGTCTTTCTGGCTAGTCTTTCAGGATTCTACTAATCTAGTCTTTAGATAAGGAAATTCACCTAAATCTCCTATTCAGAACAAATTATGCTTTCTACTGTCTAGACCTCAAGGAAACTCACTTAAAACCTTTTAGCAAGTTTCTTCAAAGAAATTTTCAGAAATTTGATTTGCAAGAAATTTCCTCTTCCGGCCTCCCAGGATATCTCAAGTAGAAAAAACCATCAAGTAATAGATAAGGTTTAAAGGACTTTATTTTTATCAATCTCCACTATAGTAATATTAGTCTTAAACTTTGTGCACCTATATACCTGTTTTTTAACCTTGATTGATTTTAGAATGCTATAATCTCAAGTAAAGGTCAAAACGACCCCAGACTATTCTTGGAAAAAAGGTGATTGTGATCGCAACCCTTTTCATATGCTAATGTCATCCCCCTGCCTGCTTGAAATGTATAAAATAAACCTCTGCTGAAGGCAGAGCAGGAAGATTTGCACCCAACTCCGACTCCCATGTCTTCCTCACACCCGCTCCTCTCCCCCCTCTTGGAATCTCCACACGCCGACGCCTTCCATCTTAGGGTCCTGCCTGTGTTGCCTCCAGACACCTCAAAAGTTGGAGCTGGTCTCCGACACTTCCAAGTTAAAATTATTTCCCTGGAATTCCATTATGCATTTAAAGAATAATTGAAAGATATAATGCAAATGTTGCCCAGAAAATATAAGAAAGGGTAATAACACTTCCTAATTTATGATATGAAGTTAGATAACCTGACAGAAAAAAAAACAAAATAATACAGAGAAAGAGAGAGAAAAGTACAGAACAATATTCCTCATGAACACATATACAAACACCCTTTATAAAACATTAGTAAACAAATTTTTCAATAAATAAAAGATCATATACATCATGACTAAATGAGGTTTATTCCAAGTATACACAGGTAGGTCAAAAATCAGTCATTGTAATACATCATATGAACAAGCATTTCAATCAATGCAGAAAAAAATATTCAATACCAATTTATAGTAAAAACTCAGAAAAACAGAATTTCTTTGTCTTGATAAGGAAGTGACATATTTGTGAAGAATTGAATGATTTCACCTTTAATCTAGAAACACAGATGTCTGATATCACCACTCTTAGCTAGTACATAACTGGAAATTTTACCCTGTGTAATAAATTAAGAAATATCTATACTAAAATGTATTCAATAGGTAACAAAATCAAAAAGTAAAATGCAAACGCTTTTGTAAAATTTTTCCAAAAAATATAGAACTTTCATGATCTAAAGGTAAGCAAAGAGTTCTTAGGCTTGAAACCAAAAGTATAGTCTATAAAAGGAAAAGTTGATAAATCAGATTATTAAAATTTCCTTTTGGTTTGAATGTTTATCACAATCTAGTATATAGCAAATGTTCTCCAAAGTAACCACTGTAATTCCAGATAAAATTGTTCCTTTTAGATAGACACAATCTTAAATTAGCAAGCAGAATTTCTACTCTACAGTTTTTTGTAGGATAAATATTATGATATTCTACATAAAAACAAAGTCTTCTTTCATTAAATTATTTACGAATTCTCTTATGTTGAGAAATATATGTTTTCTAAAAGCCTTCCTGCATTCCTTAAATTTGTTCTTACAAGAATGAATTGTTCTATGAAAACTAAAATCTCTAACATAGAAGCACTTCCCTCTTTTCATTTAGTTTCTCACCTGTATAAATGCCCTGAAGCTGAGTAATCTCATAGCCACTACTTAAGTTCTCTCCACATACTTTATTCTTAGATGGTTTTCATCAGTATGAATTCTCTTTTGCAAATTAAGGTTTCTTCCTGGTAAAGACTTTCTAACATGCCGTACAGTCATAATCATTCATAATAGTAGAAATTATATTCTATTCTGAATATACCAGCAGAAATGATATTCTCTGATCCATAGTTAGACGCGTTATCCATTGAGCCACCGGCCCTGTACTAGAAATTATATTCTCTATGGCTTAAATTATTTCTAAATATTTTACCACATTCTTTGTATTTAAAGAACTTCTTACTAATATAAACACTCTGATCTTAAGAAACTTTTTGATGTACACTAATGGTTTTCTCATGTTGGCCACATTCATATGGTTGGAATTGTTAAAGATTTATTTGTTTATGCATACAGAACTAGAGTACATGCCAGAGGTGCAGGGGTAGTGAGAGGCTTCACCAGATAGACTGGGGAGCAGAACAGGCAGATTAATGAAGTACACTGTTGTGGGGAGCAGCAGGTGGGTCAGGAGAGACCTGCTGAGCTATGTGGGACAGCTTCCTGGCCAGGGGTCAAGCTTGTGCTGAAGCAGCTGTGGTTAGCTTCATAGTGCTGCCCTTTAACCAATTGTGTCACCAGGCAGGGCCCAGGTCTGGATATTTTTTATTTTTATTAATAAAATAATGGTATTTATCATATTAATATTAATTTAATTTATTTATAAAATTTTTATTACTATTTTACAAATATGAATGATCTGATGTTGAGTAAGTTATCCATACACAGTAAAGTCTTTAATGAATTTCTGATAGTCATAAAACTATAGCAGAATGAATTCTCTAATATATACGATTAGAACTGAATTAAGTTCTTACCACTTTTCTTACATTAACCAGGTATTTCACCAGTATGAATTCTCTCACATTTAATATGTTGTCTACACACAATAAATCTTTACATTTCTTATATTCATAAAGATTACTTTTACTTTAAATTCTATGTTTTGAAGAAAGAACTTAAATAGGCCTAAAGACCCTCCCATATTTCATTCCCTGAAGAAACTTTCCATATATAATAAAGGCTTTCTTTCACTCCTTACATTTATAAAATTTATTACAAGTAGGAACTCTCTGGTTGTAGAAAGGTCTAAAAACCTCCCACTCTCCTCACATTCCTATAGTTTCTCACTTTTGTGATTATGCATATGTGGGTACACTAATATAATGTATAACATATAATGACTATTACATTTCTTATACTCATAAAACACTTTCCAGTATGAATTCTCTAGTATGTAATAATGACTGAATTATATCTAAATATTCCTCCACATTTCAATTACCAGGTTTCTCATTAATTTAAGTTCTCATGTTGAATAATTTGCCTACATACAATAAAACCCTTCCATATTACTAATATTTATAAAGTGTGTCACCAGTATGAATTCTCTAATATGCAGAATGAACTCAGTTCTAAAGGCTTTCCTGCATTTTTTATATTCACAGGATGACTCACCCCTATGTATTCTCTGGTGTCAATGGAACAACAATGACCTCACATTCTCAACATTCATAAAGTTTCTGACCAGTATGAATCCTCCATAGCATAGTAAAGACTAAATTAAATTCTCAGGTTCCTAACATCAATATGCTTTTCACCAGTATGAGTTCTCTGATATTAACTAAATTGATATCCTCTGCTGAATATGAGTGTACATGATCCTATTTCTAATTAGAGAAAATTTTCTCCCAAAGTAACAAAGGTTTTGTATGACATTTCTTAGAAAAAAAGTTCTATTAGGAATTATGTATAATAAAATGAGAAAACATATAAGTGATAATTAAAAAAAATAATTTGGGTAAAACATTCCTTTTGAGGGCCTCCCTGGTGGCCAGCAGTTATAGTCTCAGTGCTATCAAGCTATCACAAGCCACTGTAGCATGAAATCAATCCTCAGCCATGGAGGTGACCCACATGGTACAGACCTCCCCTGTCTCACCTGCTGCTCCCTTCAGCAGTTATTTCAGTAGATCCGCCTATTCTGCTCTCTACTCTGTCCCTGGTAAATCCTCTCACCCCCTGCACCTCTGGCCTATACTATACCCAGTTTTTGTATGCATAAATAAATAAAGATAAATCTTAAAAAAAAAAAAAAACTTTTGTAATATCTGACACATCTTAAGCATCTCTTTACCCTTTCAGTCATTTCTAAAAATAGATGCTCTTAAGGACAAGTGTGTTATTTCTTCATCTGATTCCTTAATTCCTGAATCATATTTAGTGTCCATTCTATTCTTAAAGTAGAGGCAGGGGCCAGGGCACAACCCTACTGCAGCGGTCAATACATAATTTTGATTAAAAATAAGTTTTAGGAAATAGCTTCACCTAAAAATTACATAACAAAAACCCATAGTAGATATTACACTTGATATAGAAAATTCAAACACATTACCTTTAAGAATGAATACAAGGATGTTAGCTATCATTCTTACTGTTTAATAAGTTGTTTTAGGTCCTAGCCATACTACTGTAAAGGAAGAAAATGATGGAAAAAGGAGGAGATAAAACTAACTATCTACATAGTAGATAGTTAGTAATGTACATAGGAAAACCAGCATAAGTAAGAGAATGGAATGTTTCCATGTTCTAAAATTTGGGCCCTCTGAATGTTGCCTTATTTGGAAAAAGGGTCTTTGCCATTAAACTAACAGTCTTTTTAAAAAATGATTTATTTATTTATGCATCCAAGAACTGGAGTGTGGCAGCTCTTCCTGCCCACTTGTGCCTATACAAATTAGTTTTACTTTTCTGTCCCTTTTCTAGTGAAACTGTTCTTAAATATTAAAAAAAAAAAATGAACTGGGGTATAGGCCAGAGATATGGGGGTGAGAGGATTCACCAGAGAATGGGGAAGCATAACAGGTAAATTATAAAACTAATCAGAAAGTTTCCTAGTTTTCTCTACCTAAGGTTAACTTTAAAATTTTAATAGCATTTTGCTACATGGTCAAGAAGTAAAAGGGTGTAAGTGGTAAATTATAAAACATGCGCGTATGGATGGATGGATATGTATCTCCATATATACATATATATATGTGTGTGTTTGTCACAATATTAAAAAGATGTGGTACATATATACAATGGAATATTATGCAGCAACCAAAAAAGGAACACATGTATTTTGCAGCAACATGGATGAAGCTGGAAAAGATCATGCTTAGTGAGATAAGCCAGAAAGAAAAGGAAAAATAACGGATGGTTTTTCTCATAGCAGGAATATAACAGAACAGGTGAGTAAATAATGATAATGATGGACAGCTATATTCCAGAGACATTTTGTAGAGGTGGAGTGGGGAATGGGATCAAAAACAGTGGGGGGAAGGAAGTGCACTGTACTATGGTGATGGCACATGGGTGATTTGGTGATGGGAAACCCAAGGGGATTGCAACTGAGATGGATAAATGAACAAAAATATGTAAAAATAAACTAATATAATAATAATTTTAAAAATAAGAAAAAAGTTATATCACATCTCAAAATTGACTAAGAATATATAAGAGCTCAGTTAACAAAAATATACTGTAGTTTTAAAGGAAAAAGCTCATAGAGAAATATTCTCTGTTTAGATGTCATTCATTAATATAACATATAAGTGCCCCCAAATTAACCCATTAATTCATTCATGCTTGAATAAAACTTTCATTTGTATTTTTGAGGAAAGTAGATAAACTTAACATTTTAACAGAAGAATAAATACCAATAAAATTTAAATAAACATTGGAAATTACACAGAAAGGAAATTCGCCATATTGGGGCATTAAAAGTTACTACTTAACTGTGAAAGGGAAGGAAGGAAGCTCCTGTTGTGAGACTAGAGAGTAATGCAGAGGTCAGAGAACTAAGGCAAATCTGTATGTTGAATCAATGGATAAAGGACAGATTGCTTAGTAGACAGGTTTGGAAAACATTCTCATTTGCTATATACAACATGGTATATAAAAAATAAAATTCACATGGTCAAAGATAAAATTCAAGTACATTGATGTCTTAATATGAAAGTAACGTTATAAAGCTGGTGCCTCCCTGGTGGCACAAGAGGTTGAAGTGCAGCACTATGAAGCTGTCCACAGCCAGTGTGGCACCAAGTTCAATCCCTGGCCAGGGAGCTGACCCACATGCATGGCACAGCAGACCTCACCTGTCCTGCCTCTTGCTCCCCTCAGCACATTATCCTATGATAGAAACATTGACAACAGCCTCATAAGATTCAAAGTGTCCAGGATAGAATCTAAAATTCCATGGAATATGAAAAACAAACTTTCAGATCATGAGAAAAAAATCAATCAACAGCTTCAGATGACTTAGATGTTGGAATGAACAGACAAAGGTATGAAAGTAGAAATTACAACTGAGCTCAAGAGAGTAAGAATACTCAGGTACTGAATTAAATCTTCAGCAACATGTGAAGATATAAAAAAAAAGAAGCAAATGTGAATGTTAGAATTGAAATACATTATCAAAATAAAATAATTAGATGGCTCAACAGCAGAATGACAGAAAAAAAAAGGCCAGTGAATGTGAAGATACTTATAAAAATTATTCAATCTGAATAACAGAGAGAAAAATCACATTTTAATAAGGAACAAAATCTCAGAGACCAGAAGGATAATACCAAATGGTCTAACATTTGTGTCAAGTCCCAGGAAAGATAAAAACATGAAGCTGAAAGTATTTGAAATTAATATCCAAAAATTTCTCAAACTTGGCAAAAAATAATAAGCAGGAAACTTAATAAACACCTAACAGCATAAATTCAAAGAAATACTCCCAGGCACATCATTTTCAAACTGCTGATAAGTAAAGACAAAACAAAATCCTGAAAACCATAAAGAAAACAATGTTCTTTCCATAAAGAAGCAACCATTCATGTACCTGTAGGTTTCTCACCAGAAACAATGTAGGTAGAAACAAGTGGAGTATTTTGAAGTTCCATAAGAACAACCAGGAACAAAATTCTATATGCGAAAAATTATTCTTTAGAAAGGATGGTGAAATGAAGACCTTAATGGGCAAAGACTGTATTGCCAGTAGGCCTGTTCCAAAAGAAAAACTGAAGTTCTCTATATAGAAGGAAATCATACCAAAGAGAAATTTAGAACATAAAAGAAAAAGAAGTGGTAAGTACTAGGTAAGTAAAATAAACTATTATTATCCACTGATGTTCCATAGGCTACATTCAATGGCTAGAGGAAGAATTAATTTTTCTTCTCCTATTTTAAAACTATTTCAATTATTTAAGTTGTATCTGCTCCTTGAAAATTATCACACTGGCTCTTCCTGGTGGTACAAAGGATCAAAATGCAGCACTAGAAGCTAACCGCAGCTGCAGCCACTTCAGCACAAGTTTGATCCACAATCTACAGTCAGAGGGGTGAAACACATCGCATAGCAGACCTCTCCTGACCCGCCCGCTGCTCCCCTCAGCAGTGTACTTCCTCAGTCTGCCTGTTCTGCTCCCC
>NW_004567122.1:30276230-30280115 GCF_000260355.1 Condylura cristata | reverse complement strand
TTTTTTTTTTACTATGTGCACAAGTAGGTACATATATTATGATTGTTTTCCTAGCCTCCTGGTTGATTTGCAACATATTTATAGATCTCTTCATTTAGTAGTAACACTTGGAAAGCTCTATGTATTTTAGTCTTGCATTTTCATGACTGCATTGTATTCCACACCATACGTTCTAACTTAATTTATATGAATTGTTTTGCTGTTTCTAGTCAGTTGCTACCCCCCCGCCAAAAGTATGCAGTGGACATTATTACACATGCATCTAAGGTAAATGCCAGTTTTATCTTAAGATAATTCCTTTGGAGTGGAATTATTGGATAGGGAGTTTGCATATTTGAATTTTTTAATAATTTGCAAAAATACCCTCCAAGTGAATTTGCAATCAGTATATTTAAATTTTTCACTAGTGAAAAATTTAATGACCTCCTACTCCTCAGTTCTTCTGTTTCGATGTCTACATTTTGACAGGCACAGTGTCCAGAAAATCACAGAGACAAAAAGAAAACAGACAGGTGCATGATAGATCCCTCTTGAAACTGTTGCCAATCATATAAAAAAAATTTCTAATTGCTTACTTGAAACATAAGAAAAGACAGGATAAAAACTACTTACAGGGCCCTCCCTGGTGGCGCAGCGGGTTAAAGCACCGCACTGAGAAGCTTAAACCACTTCCACATGAGTTCGATTCCCGCCTGCCCCAGAGGAGTCCACATGGCGTGGCAGACCTCTCCTGACCCGCCCGCTGCTCCCCTCAGCAGTGTACTTCGTCGATCTGCCTGTTCTGCTCCCTGCTCTGTCTCTGGTGAATCCTCTCACCCTCCGCGTCTCTGGCCTGTACCCCAGTTCTGTATGAATAAATAAATAAATCTTTAAAAAAAAAAAAAAAAAACTACTTACGAAGAGACTTCCTGTTTCTACATTGACATCTACAGAACTTCAAATCCATCACTCCCATCCTAAATATAAGAACACAGCTAAACAAACTTAAAACCAACCCATAGATCCATCAGAGAACTGAGGTCATTAGGCAAACACCTGGCCCCAAAACTGCAGGCAGAAATGGACATAGTGAATCAGAACTTATCTAGAACAGAAGTCCCCTGTAACAGCCAGGAGTAGTAGAAACACTCAAAGTGTAATCACCTAGTGCTCAGTGTGTACTAGATTGAGTATTTTTTAGAAGTATGTGAACCCCCAAATTTTCCTGAGTTTAATGCCAGAAAAAGTGCCATCATGAGTAGAAGAAAAATAACAATTTTGAAACGCACCCAGAGGGTTCTATTTTCTTTAACGAGGGCCTACTTTCAAAACAAATTATCTTACCAGAGTCCAGTCAATGTGGGAAAATAACCCAACTCCAGCCCTCACTAACCTTCTTGTCTTACCTCAAAGGGAGAGAGTGATGCCAGAATAGGAGACCCAGCTGCTACCCCACCTCCCACAAAAATCAAAGGTTCAACAAAATAGTTCTGGAAGAATTCTGGAGTTCATATAAGAAACTTAAGCAACACAGTGAAACAAACAACTTGGTGATAGCAGCACAAAAGAGGAAGGAAAAAACCCTCACTTTGTCTGAATCATCTCATTCCCTCATCAGCATTGTTCCAACAGGAGGGAACTCCCCATTAAGAAACAGTCCCCTTTTTGGGAAGTGAGTAATTGGCTTCCCCAGCCTTTCAGGGGATGACACAAAGGACCCATCCCAACTTCAGCCCATCCAGAAACCAGGAAGCTGAGGCTTACAGAAAGGGCTAAGAAAACCAAAGTTCACCAATGTCAGCCACAAAGTAGGAGTGACCACAAATCCCCGTGACCTACTTTGCAAATGACACCCGCAATTTTTGTGACTAAATAAATCTACAGCAAGCACAGCAGCCATGGAACTCCTAGAAATTCCTCACCAGTTGACCTCAAACAAAAGCAACAACAGATGGGTTTATCTGGAAACAAACAACCTAAGAGAGGGGAAATTGCAAAGTGCATTCAAGGACAGACCCATGTCCAAGGCTAATAATATCCTAAATCCTCTTTGCAGAGTCCCTGCCACCCCTCAGAGACAGAAAACAGCCTCATCCTCTGTGTGAGATGGAGGCATGCTGGACCCCATAACTCAGTGATTTATGCACATAGAGACTGTCTTTCACAGTCTCCCAACTCACTTAGAAAGGGATTTTGTATATTAATGCTAACATTTCACCCTTTGATCTAGATCTCTCTCTAAAAGTATCACATTCCAGATTCCATGACCTCTTCTACCATGGTGCTGGGACTTTCCTGGATATCATGTCCCACATTGAAGGGAAGACAAAGAGGTTGAGAACTTAATGAGGGCTCATTGGACTAACAAAGAGCATAGACAAGAGATGTCAGATATTTCTTACCTAATGTCTCTATCTTTTCAAAGTGTGTCAAAGACTGTGGATCCTCATGAAGCACTCTTCCTGCATCACCTCATTAAGCCATTCTTTTGGCAAACCTTTAAAGATACAAGTACAGAAATTAACAATGAGCATAGAAAGACAAAATTAAATAATACAACTCTCATGTGTATGGTGCTGCTAAAGCACAAACCAAACTAAAAAGACAATTAGCTAAATAGATTGAAACCAACTAACCAATCAAGGGTCATGTGGTGCACTTACTTTAACCAATTCATTTGTTTCTTGATTGTATGTTCTTAACTTTCTACTTTTCCAGAGGCACTACCACGCATAATAGGTGATGACCAAAGATTATATGGTCAGTCAAAACTATTTTTTTCTACATTTATTTTGCCATATTTATGCATAAAAGAATTGGGATGTAGGCCAGAGGTGTGGGGGTGGGGTGAGAGGATTCACCAGAGAGTGGGGAGTAGAAGAGGCAGATGTACTGAAACACACTGCTGAGGGGAGCAGCAGGTGAGCAGGTGAGCAGCTGGCCGGGGGGTAGAACTTGTACTGCAGTGGCTGCCATAGTTTGATAGTGCTGAGATTAACCCCTTGCACCACCAGGGAGGCCCTAGTCAAAACCATTCTAGCCCTTGAATCAAGTCACAATTGCTAAGTTGACTAGAATCTGCCTAGCTATCCTAATGTGAAGGATTTAAACAACCAGAAAGATTTCCCATTTTCGGCCCTCCCTGGTTACACTTCATCAAGAGTTTGATCCCTGGCCAGAGAGATGACCCACATGGTGCAGCAGACCTCTCATGACCCACCCATTGTGTACTTGAGTCTCTGGTGAACCCTCTCACCACCCCTGCACCCCAGTTCTGTATGCATAAATAAATAAATCTTTTTTTAAAAAGATTTCCCATTTTCATAACTGACTAGAAGATGCAGAAATAAGCACTGTCCATTCACCAGGAAAAGTTAGAGAAACAGGCAGTAAGCAACGAGGGGCACATACATAGGCCTAGTTTGGTCATTTGGGAAAGGCCATCTATTGAGATGTCATCTGCTTCAAATTTCTAGCTATCTGCCTTTGCACATCGTCAGCTGTAGCCGGGATGTGAAGCTTGCTTCACATGTGTCATGCAAAAGCATGTGTCACGCAGAAGCCCACTTGCTGAAGTCTGGCTGCACGAGGATACGTGAGCAGTGCTAGATAAGGTCTTTTCCCACAGGGCTGAACAGAGCATTTCTGAAGATACCTTGTCCGACAGATGAAATCTCTCTAGGTTGTACAGTGTGTTTCAAAGTTGCTTTGTCTTTTTGGATGGTGTTGTGAAAGGAGTGATCAACCAAAGAAGGGCTATTTTTGACAGAGGCAATTAGATCTTTACAATACTGAAGTATATTTTCCTTAGTCAACTGTGGATTGCATTGAACATTCTGTGACTATCTCAAAAGTGTGAGAATTTAGGAGTTCCAAAAGAGTGGGTCAGCAAGCTCCATTTTTTTT
>NW_004567122.1:30273562-30276050 GCF_000260355.1 Condylura cristata | reverse complement strand
GGAGAGGTCTGCCGCGCCATGTGGATCTCCTCCGGGGCAGGCGGGGATCGAACTCATGCAAGTGGCTTAAGCTTCTTTGTGCTGTGCTTTAACCCACTGTGCCACCAGGGAGGGCCCCAGCAAGCTCCATTTTAAAAGCTTTTTCTGGTCCCTTCAGCTCATGTAAGTCTCACCTTTCATTGGGTCCCTGTGACATGCCATAGACCTTTGTAGTGTGGGGTTTGTGTATGTACCTTACCTACCGCAGGCTCTTCAGGGTATATTCTAGACTAGTCAGTTTCCCCCCAAAAGTTAGTCATTTGAAAGAACTAAAAAATATATTGTCCAAGTGACTTTTGATACATATTCAACTGAGTGTTCCCTCACTGCAAAAAAGAAATGCCTGTATGGGGCCTCCCTGGTGGCGCAAGTGGTTAAAGTGCAGCACAATGAAACTATCCTCAGCCACTGTAGCATGATTTCAATCCCCAGCCAGGGAGGTGACCCACATGGTGCAGCAGACCTCTCCTGTCTCACCCACTGCTCCCTTCAGCCGTGTATTTTGGTCAATCTGCCTGTTCTGCTCCCCACTCTTGTCTCTAATGAATCCTCGCACCACCCACACACCTCTGGCCTGTACCCTGGTTCTTGTATGCATAAATAAACAAATCTTTAAAAAAAAAAAAAAAGAAATGCTTGTATGTCCCTCATATTATTTGAATTAGTGAACAAGAAACTACAAGATTACAGAAGCTTCTTTCTTGTTTTTTTTTTTTTTTTAGACGCTTCTTTAAGCAGGGCTACAGGATGGTTCTCAAGTGAGTTACTAAACTTTGGTTTCCACTTCTGAAAAATAAGATTAGTGGATTAGCTATCCTCAAGATACTTTCAGATGTTGATGGCACCTCCTCCTGCTGTATCTTAACAAGCTAGGTAATACCACTGGAAACTTACAGGACACCTTCCACCATTTCAAAAGATAGCACCCACGTGAAGTCCTGCTCATCTCTCACTGTGAGGAGAAAATGTGACCTCAATGCAAGGTGGCCAGAATTTTCCTCAAATCAGTTTATTTCTAAGTTAAGTTCTAAGTTGCAGCACAGAGGTCTTAAAGTCAATAGTTCTCCATCATCCTGGATAATTTGGTGACTATACTTCCAAACTTAACAATTTTTTTTAAAGATTTATTTGTGCATACAGAACTGGTGTACAGCCAGAGGCTCAGGGATGGTGAAAGACTTCACCAGAGACAGAGCGGGGAGGAGAACAGGCAGATTGTCGAAGTACACTGCTGAGGGGAGCAGTGGGTGGATCAGGAGAGTCTGCCAGGCCATGTGGTCACTGCCCAGGCAGGCAGGGATCAAACTCATGTGGAAGTGGCTTTAGTTTCTTAGTGCTGTGCTTTAACCCGCTGCGCCACCAGGGAGGGCCCAAACTTAACATTTTTATATTTAAATTTGATCACATACTTTTGTGTAACTTATTTAAAAACTTAAATGTAACTACTGGACACCTTTCCCCTTGTCCGTACATACCATTTTTAATGGCTAGGCAGCACTGAATTTCTCCGAGTTTAACCATCTTATTTTTTTTAAGATTTATTTATTTATGCATACTGGGGTACAGGCCAGAGGTGCAGGGGCAGTGAGAGGATTCACCTGAGACAGCGCAGAACAGAAGAGGCGGATCGAAGAAGTATACTGCTGAGGGGAGCAGTGGGTGAGACAGGAGAGGTCTGCTGCGCCCTGTGGGTCAGCTCCCTGGCTGGGGATCGAACTCCTGATGAAGCAGCTGTGGCTAGCTTCCTGGTGCTGTGCTCTAACCAGGGAGGGCCCATCATCTTATAACTTTTTAATTTATTTATTTATTTTGCATACAAGAACTGGGGAACATATTAGAGGTGTAGGGGGGTGAGAGGATCCACAAGAGAAAGAGTGGAGAAAACAGGCAAATCAACTGAAATACACTGCTGAGGGGCGCAGCAGGCGACACAGGAGAGATCTGTTGCACCTCCTTGGACTGGGATCAAACTTCTGCTCCAGCGGCTGTGGATAGCATCATAGTGCTGTGCTTTAACCCCTTGTTTTATCACCTTTGAAAAGACCATTTCAGTTACTTTTAACTTTTCTCTGTTAGAAAATTAATGTTTCCCTTATCCACTTATCTGATCATTTCCTTGATATTGTGGCTATATATACACTTAAATTTGGTATGGGTAGTAACTGCAACACTGCCTTCAGGGATGTTGTAGTTTGAAAATTCTATTTATTTAGATGCCAAATAATTTTTCTTATGGTTGCTACCTTGAATAGTGGGAAAATTTCAAATGGTGCTCTGTTCAATACACCCATATCTTTGATACATCAATTAAAATTTAAAAGACAGAGTAGGCATTTATTTTTCTTTAAAAAAAAAAAAAAGAGGCCCTCCCTGGTGGCGCAGCAGGTTAAAGCACAGCACTAAGAAGTCAAAGCCACTTCCGCATGAGTTCGATCCCCGCCTGCCCCGG
>NW_004567122.1:30266516-30273207 GCF_000260355.1 Condylura cristata | reverse complement strand
CTGTTCTGTTCCCCGCTCTGTCTCTGGTGAAGCCTCTCACCGCCCCTGAGCCTCTGGCCTGTACCCCAGTTCTGTATGCACAAACGGATAAATCTTTAAAAAAAAAAAAAAGATTTATTTTTTATGCATACAGAGCTAGGGTATAGGCCAGAGGTACAGGAGCAGTGAGAGTATTCACCAGAGACAGAGTGAGGAGAACAGGCTGACTGACGGGGGTCGAACTCATGCTGAAGTGGCTTTAACTTCTTAGTGCTGTGCCACCAGGGAGGGCCCTTTTTTTCTCTTTTTTCTTTTATAAACTGGTTCTTGCTCTCTAAAGCCCAACTGAGGCTTTCTTTCAATCCCCTTATTCATGTCACAGACATCCCTGGTTTCATTTTACTTGGTTTGCTTGGTGAAGTGTTTGTGTAAGCTGGATATTTTTCTATAGTCACACCTGTCAATTTGTTTCATTTTCTGGGTTTCATATTATACCTCAAATTTCCCCATTCCTAGAACAATAAAAAGTGTTTGTGTCTGGTACTTAGCCTATTTGGAATTCTGTAAGATATCACAATCTTTTTCCAAATGCAGAGTTGTCCCAGTATTTCGTTATATCATCATCCTTTCCTACTGATTAGAAAAAAAAAAATATTCACACACTATTTTCCCACCTATATGTGTCCCTGGAAGAATACCAGACTCTTTGCTTCTGACCCATGATACATTTTGATAGACAGTTTTCCATCTTTCGTAGAACTCTCTGGAAGTTAGGCTCAAATACATGTTGGCTTCTGATTGAATTGGTACTTTTTCCACTTTTTGTCCTGGGGGGTCCCTTAATCAGCTTGTATGGCAAACTAATTCATCAAATATTTTTCTTTTAATTGCAGTAATTACATTTTGATTTAGAAGTACAGGTACACACTTGTTCAAATGTATGTTGCCACCTCATCACCAAAGTACCAATAACACTCCACCCTTTACTCCCAAGCTCCTTTGCCCTGTTGTGATCTCAATTCTGAATTCAGAATCCAAGCATTTATTTTGGCTTGGCTTTGTCTTTTTATCTTTTAGGTAAGTTAAATCATCTGTTCTTTGTCCTTCTCCTTCTGCCTTATTTTACTGACCACAATCACTTTCACCCATCATTTCATCTTTTTTATAGCTTCGTAGTATTCTAACTGTGTGCCTATACTATCCCCTTTATCTCATCAGCCAGTGTTGGGCATTTGGGTTCTTTCCATACCTTGGCTATTGTAAACAGTGCTTCAATGAACACAGGCGTGCATATATCTGTCAAATTGTTTTTATAGCTTATGTAAGTACATAGGAGTGGAATTGTTGAATGATTTCCTAGATCTATTTTTTAAAAAGATTTTTTTATGTGTACGGAACTGGGGTACAAGCCAGAGGTGTAGGGACGATGAGAGGCTTCCCCAGAGACAGAGTTGGGAGCAGAACAGGCAACTTGATGAAGTACACTGCTGAGGGGAGCAGCGGCCAGGTTAGGAGAGGTCTGCCACACCATATGGATCACCTGTGGGGTGGGGGATCAAACTCACATTGAAGTGGCTGCAGCCTGCTTGTAGTGCTGCATCCTAACCCGTTGTGCCACCATGGAGGGCCCTAGATTTTAATATTTTGAGAAACTTCCATACTGTTTTCCATAGAAATGGAATTAGTTTACATTTCTACCAGTAGTGTACAGTCTATGAGTTCCTTTTTCTCCACACTAACACTGTTTCTGGCCTTTCTGATGTAAGCTGTTCTACAGGTGTAAGGTGGAATCTCATTGTGGTATTGACTTGTCATGTTCCATCAAGCAACTTAGAGGATATCTTTCCTAAGGAAGGAGTAAGCTAATCCCCCTGTTATTCTGCGACAAATAATATGTAGTTATTCCTTCAGTCAGTATGTTTTATTCAGCACCTACCATGAACAGGCATTGTACAAGGCAGTGATGTATAAAAACTATAGAAAACCTGGCTCCTGACACCCAACAAGCCGTGGGTTTGAATGGGTAATGGTAGGTATCTTTAATCCTTTTATTTCTAGTCCCATATATAATGGACTGAAGAGTGTACTTTGGAAAGCAAGCATTAGGTAGAAGTTGTGTTCACGAGTCTTTCAAGCATTTCCCATTTTGCCTACCTTTGGTCTTTTCTTGAATATATGAACATACAGCTACTTAATAATGTGGTGCTAGACATGCACTATTGATCCCAGTATGGACCCATTAAATATATTTTTCTTGGGCCTCCCTGATGGCACAAGTGGTTAAATCTCAGCAATATGAAGCAACCTACAACTACTGCAAACAAGTTCGATCCCCAATCAGGGAGCTGCCCCACATGACGTAGCAGACCTCTCTGGTCTCGCCAGCTGCTCCCCTCAGCAGTGTATTTCAGTGAATCTGCTTGTTCTGCACCCCACTGTCTCTGGTGAATCCTCTCGCCCCCCATACCTCTGGCCTGTCCCCCAGTTCTTGTATGCATGAATAAATATTTAGAAAAATTTTCTTCTGTGACTGTAAAGATGGGGGGATCCCCACTGGGTTTAAGATGTCAGATCTCTTCCTTCCCTACCTGTGACCCACCCCTTAAGTTCCCAATGAAATGGAGGAGAAAAATGTTTCTTGTCTCGAATTTTGTACATTTTAACAACGAGAGAATTGATTCATTTCCGTTAAGTAAAAAAGAGTGATAATTATTTGTTTTTTTTTTCATTTCCATCACTTTTGAAGGAATGTTAGCCATCCAAATCAGAAAAACAACTACCTGTTAGGCAGGAAAATGTACACTGGGTCAATCATTTCGTTCTTTTATTTTGCTTGCCATCTTCTAAAGGCAGGGCTTGTCATTTCTGCCTATTAGTATATAAAATCCTCTCTACATGTGAGCATTCAGCTTCTCCTGCCAAACAGCAGTCTCCTGTGACTGGCAATTCTACAAGCACACAAAGTCATCTGGAGTTTCAGAGCACCCATGATCTGCAGGGAGAGTGAGGGGTGCTGTTTCTGTGAAGGGTGGACCCTTACGGCCAGGATTCTGGCCAAGTGGAGAGAAGGCAGTTATAGAAAGATTCCCTGTGTGGGGCAGGGAAGCACAGGCCAGTCTACCTTGTTATGTAGCCCATCCCTGGTTAGTTGGTGTACACAATTAATATACAGGTAACACAGGTAACTTCACCTGTGACTGAATACAGGCCAGAATCAAACAATGCATGACAGAATCTGAGAAGCTGCTTTTCCTGCTTCCCATTGATGTGGTTGAGAAGACCAAGTTGTACCCCCACAAAAGAGAGTAAGTGGAAGAACAGTGCATCAGATAGGATGTATGGTGCCAGGTGCTATACAGGCAAATGTCAAAGGAGTAAGGCAGCTGCTGTCCTGGAGGAATTCTTCTTGGGCAGTGTGGCATAAAAAGAGCCACAGACAAAAAGGGGTGGTGTGTTATGAAGAAGGCGAGTAGGCTTCTGACAGGTGTTCCTTTGTGAGTGCAAGCAGGTAATGAGATAGTTGACATAACCAGTTATACAACAGAAAACGTTGAAAATAAGCCTTTGTCCACTTTAAGTTCTCTACTGCTTACAGACAACAGTAAACCCTATCAAATTACTTGGTTGTTAAAAAGCAAATTGCTTGACTGTGACCTGCAAAAACATTTTCATACGAATTTATATTTTAGCATGTTCAATAATAAAATATGTAAGCCTGCCTAACATATATTTGTGTTTTGCATATCATCTTTGAAGTAGGGACAAGGTCCCCTGCCCCCACTCTTGGGCTTTCTTGGCTGGGAGAGATGCATTATGCAGAGGAAAGAAACAGACTTATGACCTACTGCCACATGGCAGAAACTGGAAGCAGACTGTCTAGATTCTTGGCACTGGTTAAAATGTTGATTTCAGTTGGTGACACACTTTGAAAATGAGGGAGAGAAATTGGGACTGAAATATAATCAGAAATCCAGCATGGTACACAATACTACTCAGGGGATTTCAAGGGTGGCCTTTTTCACGCATATTATTATCCAAGAGCCCAGGTTGAAAGAATTATGATGTGGCTGTAAACAACAAGTTTGGTAGTGCTCTTATTTTCACATCAGTCACATATCTCAGGATAATCTATCCACACTTACATATTTGAAAGGAAAAGGCAAGAAAATATAAAGGAGATTATTATGGGTGAAAGGCTTACAACTAAAATGGCACGAAGATGCCATGTGCAAGCCCAGCCTGAGATGGTGGTTTTGACTAGGAAAACAAAGAAGCCTATCTAACAGACTGTTCAGATAAGGGGTGGGTGTGGGCAAGCATAGCAGTGTTGCTGAGAGGATGCAGGACTAAACAGAGCCTAAAAAAGGAAACAGGGCCCTCCCTGGTATCACAAAGTGATATTACAAAGTGAGCTGAAGTCGCTTTAACATGAGTTCAATCCCCAGCCAAAGAGGTGACCCACATGGCGCAGCAGACTTCTGTCTCACCCGCTCCTCCTCTCAGCAGTGTGCTTCCCCTACTCTACTCTGGTGAATCCTCTCACCACTCCTGCACCTGTGACCTGTACACCAGCTTTGTTTGCATAAATAAATAAATCTTTAAAAAAAAAAAACAGAATTAACTGAAGATGCCTTAACTATCCTGGCCTGGTCTGGTGTCTTAGTTGTATATATTTCTGGTGATACGAAAGTTCCCAACCTTTCCTGAAGTGGCTCATCAATGATGACTAGTCAGTTGTTGATATACAATAGTTTGTTATTGAACAAAGAACTAGTTTGATGGGAAGGGTCATTAAAACACTTATTCCCTAAACATGGTAACTACTGGATTATCCTACTCATACAAATTAATTGCCTCAATAACAACATGTATTTTTTTCTTTAAAGATGTATTTAATTATGCCTACAGAACTGGGGTACAGGCTAGAGGTGCAGGGGTTGTGAGAGGACTCAGAGACAGAGAGGGGAGCAGAACAGGCAGATTTACAAAGTACAGCGCTAGGGGGAGCAGCCAGCGGGTGAGACAAAAGAGTTCTGCTATGCCGTGCAGATCACCTCCCTAGCTGGGCTGGAACTCCAGCTGAAGCAACTGCAGCTAGCTTCAAAGTGCTGCACTTTAACCTGCTGCACCACCAGGGAGGGCTCCTCTTTTGTTTTGTTTTGTCTTTTTAAATAGCCGGTTTTAAAGAGAGTTTTGTTCCAGTGAGAGTGAAGTACTTTCCCTGCCTGGAGCTGTCTTTGTCCTTTCTTATACATGCTTTCAGAAGATGTTTCTATTACGATAAAGGAAGCTAAATATTTCAGCAAATATTCAAATTCCTAATGTGTGCTGGGTGCAGCATTCACAGCATTAGCTTCAGCTGTGGCCTTAGAACACTAGGCAGTTGTTCTCAGAATAAAGACACTAAAAGCAAATTCTGTGGCATGTTCCTTTGTCAACCACCTTTCAATAATACATTTTCTTCTAGTACTTTAAAAAGGAATTAAACTCGGGCCCTCCCTGGTGGCGCAGCGGGTTAAAGCACAGCACTGAGAATCTAAAGCCTCTTCCACATGAGTTTGATTCCCGCCTGCCCCGGAGGTGACCACATGGCGTGGCAGACCTCTCCTGACCCGCCCGCTGCTCCCCTCAGCAGTGTACTTCGTCGATCTGCCTGTTCTGCTCCCCGCTCTGTCTCTGGTGAAGCCTCTCGCCGTCCCTGAGCCTCTGGCCTGTACCCCAGTTCTGTATTCACAAAATAAATAAATCTTAAAAAAAAAAAAGGTCTTAAACTCAGAAACCACTAGTTTGATGTTTTCATTCTATGCTATCATGTTAGTTGATGTCTGCCTTGTGCCACATATTGAACTCTTTCCTGTGGTAGTCTTCTATGTTTGCAAGAGACTTAAGGAAGGAGTTATCAGTTGATTCATTCTGACCCTTTACCAAAAATAGAAAAGAAATCCTAACTTATGGCCAAAGAAAATGCATGTAGCTGATATTTTCTGGGGAGAGCATTGGTGATTTAGAAATTGAATGAGTGGTCAGGGACTAAAAATTGAACTGGGTCACTGATATTTAAAAGATGACAGGCTGGCAGTATTGGCACCCAACATGGTGAAGTAGGAAGCTTTAGAAGTTGTCGAATCTACCAAGTCAACCCTTGAGTTAGAAAAAGTGACTGAAATCAACTATCTGGAAATCTGCATTATGACTGGACAGAAAAGTGTGATGATAAGCCACTCATCTTTCGTAAGTGAGTGCTGGGCTCCCAAGGGTCAATTCCAGCTCTCAACAGCAACAATCAGCAGTCCTTGAGGGGCACAAGACTCAGATTGCCAGAAGATGACATTATAATGCTCAGGCTGTCCATTCCTCAAAATAAAAATTTTAACCTGTTTACAGGAGAAAAGGGAAGCCCAGACAACAGAATACCTAGTCAAAGCCTAAATCAGCTATCTTAAATGCGTTCAATGAGCTGAAGGAAACTAGAGAAATATCTGAGCAAAAAAGACAGCGGGTTTAAAGAACAGCACTGAGAAGCTAAAGCCACTTCAGCAGAGTTCGCCCCAGAGGTGACCCACATGGCACGCCTGACCTGCCCACTGCTTCCCTCAGCAGTGTACTTCGTCACTTGACCTGTTCTGCTCCCCACTCTGTCTCTGGTGAAGCCTCTCACCACCCCTGCACCTCTGGCTTGTGCCCCAGTTCTGTATGCATAAATCTTTTTAAA
>NW_004567122.1:30262475-30265186 GCF_000260355.1 Condylura cristata | reverse complement strand
TGGGACTTTTACTCCTTTGTCTATGAGACCTAATATTTTTACTAGTTAAAAACTTTGTACTTGTTGCTTATCAGTGTCTTCAAAGTAGCCACTGACCATGACTTCAGATCCCTTCCTTCTGAGATGCACTAATAGCTCAAACAGTTTATTTTTCCAACTTAGATCAGTGCCCCTAATCAGCAGGAATTATACCAAAGTGGTTGCCAGCCTAATTCCCTCAAAGCTGAGAAATGTACTAACTCAAAGGAGGGCTGAAGCCAAGACTACACGTTGTTCTGTTAAGTCCAGAGCCTATTCTTAAAAGAAAAAAGGGGGGGTTCAGGGAATCTAGCCTTATCAATTGTGCTCCTCTTCCCCCGTGTCTCCCCCTCCTCAATTTAGCAAACCTTCATGTTTGTTTTTATACAGGCTGCAGAATCTGACCAGAGGGAACAGTTCAAGAAAGTCATGACATGTTTTCCACAGACTTTGTTCAAGGACACAAGCACAACCATCACAATAAACCAGGAGTAACTTTATGATATCAAATCCTTCAAATCCCCCATAAAGCACACCCTTTTCTCCTGAAAAGGTACATATAATCCAAACAGATGCATGAGAAGTCACTATACCTTTTCTAGGAACATCACTCCTCCCTTCTCCCTAACCAACACAGACACTTACCAGCCTTCCAGTCTCCCAATAAAGCCCCAAGTCCTGTAAAGTACAGTGGGAGATGTGACCAGACTCTCTCTCTTGATGAACGGGGCCTACAATAAAGCTGTTTCCCTGCCATAAAAGCCATTATCACACAGTCCTGGCTTTCTACGTGCATTCAGGCCAGGGGCCCTTTTGTCCAGTTACAGTTCTGCCCTCCACCTTGATTTTCTTTGAAAAAAGATTGATTTATTTATGCATAAAAGAGTGGGGGGTATAGGCCAGTGATGCAGGAAGGTGAGAGGATTCACCAGAGACAGAGTGGAGAGCAGAACAGGCAGATCCGATGAAATACACTAGTGAGGGGAGAAGTGGGCAGGACAGGAGGGGTCTGCAATGCCATGTGGGTCATGCCCCCAGGCAGGGATAGCACTCGTGTTGCAGTGGCTGCAGACAGCTCCACAAAGCTGCGCTCCAACCACCTGTGCCAACAGAAAGGGCCCACCTTGGGTTTCTCAGAGCTCCACAGGAGCCACATTGCCATTACTATGGGTCCTTCACCGGGTCTGGACATCACGGCATAATGGAGAAACAGAGCCCATAGAGCTTCAGCCTGCCTTTGTTGCTGAATCCTGAGTTTGGTCCCACTGAAACCCCTTTTTTATCCTCATCTGTGTCAGCTAGGGGTCCTTTTCATGAGGCAGTTCACTGCAAGGTATGAGTTTGTCCTCATCCATATTGATCCATGGATGTGCCATTTTGTCTAATGTTACTCTGTCTCTGGGATCAAGTATCATCTTTTTTCAAGAGCTGGTCATATTCAACAGATCAGAATAAAGCAATATACACAGTTTCTACCACTACAGCTTCCAGAAATCCTTTCCCACAGAAGTTAGGGACCCAGGGCAATAGTATGAAAAAACTCCCAGGCTCCATGTCTACTCTAGCATCACTGTAGTTTGGGTTCAGAGCAGTGGAAAAGGGGCTTCCACCATAGGGGCTCACCTTATGACTGATAAATTTATCGCCAAGGCCAACGTGTATGACTTTAATATCTCACTCAGTCGCAGCAAGCAGTTCCTCTGGCTGCTGGTTCATGTGCAACTTTCTGGTGGCAGTGCCGAAGCACTGATGTCAGCCATTTGAATTTGCCCTGGGACCCTTTTTCTGTCATACGGTCCTGGAGATAAACAAGTCTCCCCTCTTAATATATTCCATGACAAGGATTGTTTCCCCAGGGTCAGTCATCTCGAAACAATATTCCAGTGGTTCAGTCTTAATACCTTCGACTTCCTAGGAGAATTCATGGAAGCTAAAGTAACTATGGTTCTCCTTCATTCGTTCCATAAATTGTTTTATGTCCTGATTAGGATGTGCTGGACCAACTTCACCTTAACAAAGGCACCTTTGTCAGACGCTGGTATTCTTTGATGTATGTCCCCTCATCAGCAGAGGTGGTCCGATAACCCACATCACAGTGACCGCTGTCTCCGCCAACGACAGTAATACTGCCAGCTCTGACATTAAATAGCGTATGATAACAATAATGCTTGTACTAATAATCTAACAATGTTGATTAACTATGTTATGCCAAAAACATGCCCATAAAAAATATGAACTATACTAATTATGCTAATTATGCCAGTTACCAACTTTAAGAACAATACAAACTAATATTAACTAAACACAGAAACAAAGAAAAAAGATGAAAAGAAAATGAGGCAAAAGAATAAATAAAAATGAGACAACAAAGAAATGAAAGAGAAATTAGAAATAATAAACCAAATGAAGGGGAGGAGATCACAAACTAACTAGAATCCAAGCCTATCCAGTCACCAAAAAACTGCCTCCTGGGTTGTCAGGACCAAAACCGAGGCCCAGTCATGGGCTGTATGAGTTGGTCTGGTGATTCAATCACAGTGTCTCCTTATGAGGTCAGAGCAAGGTATGAACCAATCACAACCAGGGATAAGCCACAGTGGTTCTGCAGCTCTTTCTGCCCGCTTGTGTCTATACAAGTGTCCTTTGTTGTTCTATCCCTTTTCCTAATAAACCTGCCCCTTTACATATATATA
>NW_004567122.1:30253790-30261923 GCF_000260355.1 Condylura cristata | reverse complement strand
AAGTACACTGCTGAGGGCAGCAGCGGGCGGGTCAGGAGAGGTCTGCCGTGCCATGTGGTCACCTCCGGGGCAGGCGGGAATCGAACTCATGCTGAAGTGACTTTAGCTTCTTAGTGCTGTGCTTTAACCCACTGCGCCACCAGGGAGGGCCCAGAACCTTTTATTCTTAATAGTGGTGCAAGGGGTTAGTTCTCAGCACCATGAAGCTATCAGCAGCCCCCAGAACCTGAGTTCCATCCTGACCTCTGCTGACCCATCCACTGCTCCCCTCAGCAGTGTACTTCGTCCATCTGCCTGTTCTGCTCCCCACTCTGTCTCTGGTGAATCCTCACATACTCCTGCATCACTGGCCTATAACCCCCACTCTTCTATGCATAAATAATCCTTTAAAAAAGAAAAAGAAAAAGGCCCCTCCTGGTGGCGCAAGGAGTAAGGACCCAGCACTGCATGCTAGCCGCAGCAGCTTCATTGCAAGTTCGATCCCCCACCCGGGAGGAGATGCACATGGCAGCAGACCTCTCCTGACCTGCCCGCTGCTCCCCTCAGCAGCGATCTGCCTGTTAAGCTCCCCACTCTATCTCTGGTGAATCTTCTCACTGCCCCTGCACCTCTGGCTTGTACCCCATTTCTGTATGCATAAATATAAAAATAAATAAATAAATCTTTTTAAAAAAGACCCTCAAAGAGTTTTTTGTTTATGTGAGTTATAAGTAGTTGCTACTTCATTATAAAGTAAAATCTGTGGATGTTTCGAAGGCCTTTTCATTTTTCGTTTGGAAATCTACGCTAAGTTTCAGCTTTAAAAAAAGTATTATACCAGATTCAGTATTCTTGATTCACAATCTTTTTTAAGATTTTTTACTTATGCATACAGAACTGGGGTTCCCAATGTCAGCGCTTAAAATATTCAACTCCTTTTCCTTAAACTTTAGTCTCAAAATGATGCTATCAGACAACTGACATTGTGATACTATAGAAAATGTTCTGTTGCATAAGACACAAGGTATATTAGTAATACATATAAAGCTAAGAATAGTTTTTTGTTTGTTTGTTTTAGAGGTAGTTTTTCAGTGAAATCTTAAGAATTATTACCAGCACTAGAGACCAAAATGCAGTGTGTTTATATAGTTGAAGGGTTAAAGGAAAAGAATTGTGAACCAGGCCCTCCCTGGTAGTGCAACCTATTAGGACACAGCACAGCAAGCTAGCTTCAACCACTTCAGTACAAGTTTGATCCCCACCCTGGAGATGATCTACATGGTGTATCAGACCTCAGACCTCACCTGTCTCGCCCGCTGTTCCCCTCTGCAGTGTACTTCATCAATCTGCCTGTTCTGCTCCCCACTCTGTCTCTGGTGAACCCTATGGTGTCCCTGCACCTCTCACCTGTACCCCAGTTCTATATGCATAAATAAAAAAATCTTAAAAAAAAAAACTGTGAATCAAGAATCCTATATCTGGCATAATAGTACTTCAAAAATGGAAAAATCAGGGGCTTTCCTGTTGGTACAGAGGTTAAGTCTCAGCACTATTAAACTATTGTCAATCACTGTGGCATGAGTTCTATTTCTGGTCAGGGAGCTGACCCACATGGTGCAGCAGACCTCTCCTGTCTCACCCTCTGCTCCCCTCAATAGTATATTTCAGTAGACCTGCCTGTTCTGTTCCCCACACTGGTGAATCCTCTCAACCCCCACACCTCTGGCCTACATCTCAGATCTTATATGTATAAATAAATAAAAAACTTTTTTAAAAAGTCAGTTCTTCCCAAAAATAAAAATCCCAGCTAGTTATCTTGTGTGTATCGACAAACTGATTCTTAAGTTTTTATGAGAAAGCAACAGAACTACAATAACCAAAACAATACTGAGGAGGGCCTCCCTGGTAGTAAAAGGAGTTAAGTCTCAGCACTATGAAGCTCTCTGCAGCACTGCAGCACAAGTTTGATCCCTGGCCAGTGAGCTGGCCCACATGGCACAGCAGACCCCTCTTGTCTCGCCCACTGTTCTCCTCAGCAGTGTATTTCAGTCAATCCACCTATCCTGTTCCCCACTCTGTCTCTGGTAAATCTTCTCATTCCCATACTTCTGGCCTGTACCCAAGTTCTTGTATGCATAAATAAATAAATCTTTTTTAAAAAGCCAATACTGGTCCCTCTCTGGTGGCACAGCAGGTTAAAGCACAGCACTAAGAAGCTAAAACCACTTCAGCGTGAATTTGATCCCCACCCCAGAGGTGACCCAGCAGACCTCTCCTGACCTGCTCACTGCTCCCCTCAGCAGTGTACTTCATCAGTCAGCCTGTTCTGCTCCCCACTTCCTCTCTGGTGAAGCCTCTCACCACTCCTGCACCTCTGGCCCTGCACTCCAGTTCTGTATGCAAAAATAAATAACTTTTTAAAAAAAGCCAATACTGATAAACAATGTCAGAGCACTGACATTACCTGATTTTAAGATTTACCTTAAAAAGCTACAAAGATAAGGTAGTGTGGTATTGGCAAAAGAATAGACAAAAGTATATCAACAGAACAAATAGAATCCCAAAATAGACCCACACAAATATACTCATCTGGTTATTGCGAAAGAAACAAAAATAATTAATGGAGAAATGGAAAGTTTCTCAGCAAATATCTAATGCTAGAGTAACTGAACATCACATACAAACAAAATCTACACAAGACCATAAAGCTGTCACAAAACTTAACTCTCCAAATCAATCAAAAGATCTACATGTAAAGCTATAAAAATAGAAGAAAATGTAGGCAACCTTTGATTTGGTGATGATTTTTCAAAAAGATTTATGTATTTATGTGGACTGGGGTACAGGCCAGAGATAGAGGGGTGGGGTGAGAGGAGTCACCAGAGACAGAGTGGGGAACCGAACAGGCAGACTAAGGAAGTACACTGCTGAGGGGAGCAGTGGGCGGGTCAGGGTAAGTCTGCTGAGCCAAGTGGGTCAGCTCCCTGGGCGGGGATTGAACTTGTGCTGAAGGGGCTCAGGCTGGCTTTGCAATGTTGAGCTTTAACCCACTGTGCCACCAGGGAGGGTCCTGGTGATGATTTTTTTTTATTATTTATAATAGTTTATTTTTACATATTTTCGTGCATTTTTCCATCTCAGTTGCAATCCCCTTGGGTTTCCCATCCCTGGTGATGATTTTTTAAGATATCACCAAAAACAGAATCCAGAATGAAAAACTGATAACAGACCATTAAAATTAGAAGCTTCTGCTCTGAGAGACATTTTTGAGAATGGAAAAACAAAGCACAGACTGTGAGAAAAGGTCTGCAGAACATATACCTGATAAAAATTTATATATGGGGAAAAAGAACTTATATATGAAATAAACGCTATAGAATGCTTGTGCCTTCCCCCATTCATACGTTGATGTTCTAAACCCTAAGGTGATAATAATAGCAGGTGGGATGTTGAGAGTGATTAAGTCATGAAGGCATATGGGTTTAGTGCCTTTCTAAAAGATAACCTACAGAGCTTCCTACTACCTTTCTACCCTGTGAAAAGATAACAATCTGTACCAAACACAAATCTGCCAGTGTCATGATCCTGGATTTCCCTGCTTTCAGAACTGAGAAATACATTTTTTTTATAAGTCACTTCTTCTATGTTGATTCATTCTAGCCATCCAAAAGGACTGAACATGTGAAGAATTTAAAACATAAGAATAAGAAAATAAGCAACTCAATTTCAAAACATGGGTAAGGATCTGAAAAGACATTTCACCAAAGAATATATATAAATTGCAAAATAAGCGTATAAAAAATTTTCACTATTGGGCCCTCCCTGGTGGTGCAACAGGTTAAAGCACAGCACTAGGAAGCTGTCTGCAGCTGCTGCAGCTCCATTCTCAGCCAGCGGGGTGACCCATCCACTGCACCCCTCAGGAGTGTATTTCAGTACATCTGCCAGTTCTGCTCCCCACTGTCTCTGGTGAATCCTCGCATTCCCCACACCTCTGGCCTGTACCCCAGTTTATATGCATAAATAAATAAAACTTAAAAAAATGTTCAATATCACGTCATTAAGGAGTTACAAATTAAAGTAAAATGAGATACCACTGCATAGCAACTAGAATAGCTAAAATCCAAACACTGAAAAAACAAAAGTATAGAAACATGAACTCTTTCATTGCTGGTGGGAATGCAAACTGGGGCACTAAATTTGCAAATATTTTGGAAGCTAGTTAGAAAACTAAACAGTCTTACCATATGATCCAGCAATTGTGCTCCTAGTTATTTCTCCAAATGAACTGAAACTATGTCTAAAAAGAAAAAACAAATACATTTACACTATTTTTACTCATAACTGCCCCCAAAATGGAAGCAATCAAATTTTCCTTCAAGAGATGAATGACGGGCCCTGCCTTGTGGTGCAAGGGGTTAAAGTGCAGAACTATGAAGTGCACACCCACTGCAGTAGTTCAATCCCTGGCCAGGGAGGTGACGCACGTGGCACAGCAGACCTCTCCTATCCCACCCTCTGCTCCCCTCAGCAGTGTACTTCGTCAGTCGGCCTGTTCTGCTCCCCACTGTATCTCTGGTGTATCCTCTCATCTCGCTGTGCCTCTGACCTCTATCCCAGTTCTTGTATGCCTAAATAAATAAACCTTCATTTAAAAAAAAAAGATGAGTGTATAAACAAAGTGTGGGACACTGGTAGAATGGAATATTAGAATAATAAATGACTATCAAGCCATCAAAAATATGGAGTAAACTGTATTGCACATTGCGAAGTTAAAGAATCCATTAGTAAAGGCCACATACTATATAACTCCAATCATATGTCCCTCTGGAAAAGGTGAAATTTTGGAGATAGTAAAAAGTTTGACGGGGTAGGTGGAATGAACAAGTAGAGCACAGGACATTTTGGGGGACAGTGAAACTATTCTGTATAATACTTTTTTTTTTAATTTATGCATATAAGAACTGGGGGTGAGGCCAGAGGTGCAGGGAGTAAGAGGATTCACCTGAGACAGAGTCAGGAGAAGAACAGGCAGATCTACGAAGTACACTGCTGAGAGGAGCAGCAGGCAGGTCAGGAGCAGTCTGCCCCAGCATGTGGTCACCTCCAGGGCAGGCTGGGATCAAACTCCTGAGCAAGTGGATTTAAGCTTCTTAGTGCTGTGCTTTAACCCACTGCTCCACCACAGAGGGCCCTGTGTGATACTCTTACGTTAGAAAGTGACATTACACATTTGTCAAAATCCAGAGAACTAGAAAACACAAAGTATAAATCCAACTATGAACTGGACTTTGGTTACTAATAATATACCATTATTGGCTCATTGATTATAACATACGTACCACACTTGATTCAAAAAGGTCCAGGTACAGGGAGGGCCAAGAGAGAAAGACAAAAGAGGCAAATCACTCCAGATAAGGGGACTTAGGAGGCTTGTCTTGAGTGGCTGGAAGAGGAGAAAACCCTACTTACAGACAAGAAAAAACCAAAAATACATACATTCTTAAAAGTGAACATACTAAGAGATGTACAAAATTTCATTTGAAAAAAAACGAAAGCCCTTCTAAAAGTCACATAAGTGAACTTGAGCAAATGAATAAAAAACATTCCTTATTCTTAGATAAAGCCAATGATAACTACAGGTTAATTATTAACTATAGGGAAAACAAAAATAAAAAGGAACTAATCATCATACACTACCATGTTTAGCTGAGAATATTTGCAAAGGCACAACAATGAAAACATGAATATTCACCTCATGAAGAATTCTCAGGCAACTACATCTAGAAAATGAGTGAGGAGAAGCCAAGGGAATAGTGTTTTAAGAGTTAATTCCAGATCTGTCCTAGGAAAACAGACAAATTCAAAATAGATGAGTCAAAGCACACCAGACCTTTGTGTGGATTTGTATTGCCAGGGTATATCAGGGAACCTCGATCCATGAACTTCTTCTGAAGTGTGCTCTAGTGATAGTACCCTCAGATGCCAGACAGGCTGTCACTGCCTCTCGCGAGATGGGCACATTCTCCTCACGACTTTAGGAACATCTTAGTTTTCAAAGACCATGAAACACAGGCAGTGAGAGATAAGACCAAGATGAACAGCAAAGAAGAAAAAGCAAAACCAGGAGAGGGTAGAAACAGTCGTGGGCAGACTTCAGTTACTGGAACCACAAGTCACAAAATTCATAGCACCTTTTTTTCATAGGGGCCTCTCTGGTGGCACAATGGGTTAAGGCAAGTACTGTGGAGCTATCTGTATTCATTGCAGCATGAGTTCAAGTTTGATCCTCGGCCAGGGAGCTGATTCACATGGCACAGCAGACCTCTCCTGTCTTGCCCACTGCTCCCCTCAGCAGTGTATTTCAGTAGCTCTGCCTGTTCCGCTCCCCACTCTGTCTCTGGTGAATCATCTCACCCCCTGCACCTCTGGCCTGTACCCCAGTTCTTGTATGTATTAATAAATCTTGTAATTTTTTAAAAGGCAAATTGAAAATAACTGCAGATAATAGGGAACTATAAAAAGTAAGTTTGTAGTATTAAAAATAAACATGTACAAATTATTTTTTAAAGTAACCAAGATTAAAAATTGTAGTAAAAGCCATATGTCATCTAAAATCTATACTACTCTAATTCTATCACTTGAGCTGACCAATTTGAAATACTAGACTCTGACTTGTATACATTTTACCCACTCTGGATTGTTATATAATCCATTCAAACATCTTATGAAATAGGTACACTTTTTAATATCAGAGACACAAAACTACCACCAGAGTTCCAGCTTGAGTAGAGAAAAGCTGCCATTAGGTCTGAGACTTAGTAAATGATAAGAATTGAAGGTTTAATTTAAAGAAGGGTTTGAAACTGAGACCAGAAAAGCAATCCTGGAAAGGTATCTTTCTGAAAGAAAGAGATGACATGAAGGAAAGGAATCCCTTGAGGGCATGATGACAAAAAGAAAGGGAGAAACAAGTAGTGCGAAGGTGAGACTACCACAGAAAGTAAAGAGAATCAAAAGAGCATAACAACTATCACTCTGGGTGCCACCCCAAAATGTGCCGGTTTGGAAAAATGTATTTCTTTCTGTCAACAGAAGAGGGCACTCCTGAACTGAGAACTGTTAAAAAGACCCAAAGCCCTGCCTTTACTTGTAACTGCTGCAACTCGAAAATAAGACATTTTAAAATGAACAAAGTGACAGCTGTAATATAATATGAAGAGAACAACAACAACAAAAAGACTTTTAAAACTATCCATGAATTTGAAAGGAATTTGAAAGAAAAAAAATCCCTGGTTAAAATGAACAAATCATTTACAAAGCAAAGGAAATCAGGTTTGTAGCATTTCACAACATACAAAGCAAGGCAAACTCAAGGAAAATGAGTATGAACTCAGATATGTTCTTCAAGTACCAAGGATATAGAAAACCAGTTCCAAATGTGCAACTCTCATAATACTGTGCTCAGGCACCCTCTTGAGGAATTTACTAGAGTTAAGCTTCACCCACCAAACTTGAGAACATTCAGTAAACATAATGGTGACCATTAACTATATTAAGCTCTAGATATACAATTAAAACCTGGTGACCAATGTGGAAAATAGTAGGATAATTTTGTCTCCTAAAAACAAAATGACTACAAAATTGGAAGGCAGGAAAGGGAAGTTTGAGACCAGAAAGGCAATCCTAGGAGGCATCTTTCTGAAGGAAGGAGAGGATGTGAAGGGGCTATACCCCTTCGGGTCTTAACACGAAGAAATTTAATAGGTACTAGGATCAAACTATATAGCTGACACACTACAGACCAGGTAAGGGAAGGAAATTTGAGATTGGAAATGCTGCAATTACAGAGGTAACTTTTGGAACAAAACACAAACATTACCAAACACAAAAAGTAGTACTTAAATATGTTTTTTATCACACCACAGATGCTTCAGGTCTATCTCTGTAATCCCTAACTCTTTCCTGGAATCAGTCATTTCTCCAAGGAACCCTTTTTCCTACACGGAGCAGATAATCAGGTAAAAACAAATGACTTCAGAGCTCTGGGAGCGGGTGTGTATGGGGGTTGGCGGAAGGTAGGAAATTGCCTCAAAATTCTCTGGTAATGTTCTTCTGGGAAAATGAAGACCCAGTATAGCAAAAGGGTTGGAG
>NW_004567122.1:30215246-30251340 GCF_000260355.1 Condylura cristata | reverse complement strand
GGCCCACAAGAGAAGTTCAGCGTCCAATCTGAAGCTACAGGTTAGTGAAGACACAGGTCCCCATTATTCCCCTAGTGAGCTTTTTCTGCAGTTGCTTGGCCTTAGTCCTAGTTCCGTGGTCACCTGAGCCACCTGTGTCTGGACACACCCTCCAGCCTCTGCCTTCCTGACAATCAGGTAATCTCTGGCTAAATCGTTTCACAGCCAGTGCCTGAGTGGAGAACCAAATCTTCACAGGCTGCAAAATAAGGCTACGCTTTACAACTTTGTAGCTATACAAGTTAAACTCCACAGTTCCTTTGATAAGTGTCCCTTTGACAGTTTATACTTAGTATTCCCAGATTATGTAAAGCACGAATTCCCTCTTCCTTTTATGCATTCGAAAAACTTTTCAAAGCTAACTTTTCCTACATAGCCTTCTTTCCTCCAGTTAAATGTGTCACCATGTCTGTGGGCATCTCTCCAGTCCTTTTCCTGTCATCACAATAGTTTCATGATTTGGGTGGGATCACTGGGGGTCAAGTTGTTAGGTACTGATTCTGTTTGCCAAACACCATGTCTTAATACAATTCTTGTCAGTATATAATACATCTAATTCATGTATCCTAAGAGCTGAGTTACATTCAAATATAAAGGTGCCAGTTTTATTTTAAATGTTTCACTATAATGAACAAAACTGCGGTCCATTCTTGTACATTGAGTCACACAGCAAATACCCTTGAGTAGAATAGTTGTGCAAGTCTTCTCACCTAATTTTTTAGGCAGCACTTACGAAAAATCCAAGAGGCCTGGGGGAGCCTGAAGTCACACTCACCTGAAGCCACTCAGAACTTTTGTTCCCTTAAATAAAAAGTAATTTCCCCAGAATGAGAATCATGACAACTGGGGTCTTACCCCAGAAGGTACCAGCAGGGCTTAGGACATGCTCAGCTTCTCAGCACTCCCTGAATGAACAAATGGTAAGCTCATCACAAGCATATTCCTCCAGTAGAATACAAACTGACCATGGATTTCAAAAAGACCACAGACATTCCCGTTTCTCTTCCAGGTATTTCTTAGTTCTCTGGATTTGCCTGGGCTCCTAAATTTCCATCCCACCCCCTTGCTCTCTTCCAAATTAACACCTTCAGCCCTCCATTCACGACCTTGAACAGGTTCCTTGCCATTGGCTAGTCCCAACACAATTCAGATAACCTGAATTCAGAACTGCTTTTTAGCAGAGGTGGACAGAAATAGGATTCCAATGTGCCAAAGGGGAAGGGAAATCATTTCAAGTAAAATTAAATGATTTCCTAAAGAATGCATCCTGTACTGTGGAAGAACTCAGAACTATCCTTCACCAGTCTACTTTGACAGGGGAAGCTGAGGATCCAGTGAACAGGGCAGTTACTACTTATCCAGCAAGCAAAGCACCCTCTGATCCACCTGTATTTGGCCAACAAATACTTACTGCATGTGAAACTTTGAGCCAGGTCTTGAGCCAGATGAAGAGTTCCCAGTGGCAAGATTGAGAACCAGGAATTAACTAAGCAAAAGGCAGGTCTGATAGTAAAGGAATTCTACACAGAATCCAGAGGGGAAAATACAGTATCGGGGGTAGGGGTAGTGGAGAATGATGACCCACAAATGGTTCGGATGCTATATAAACGTGTGAGGACCTAAATTAAGGTAGAGAATGTAGACATATGGTAGTGACTTTGTTAATCCAGAGAGCCCCTTGTAGGGTATAGACCAGTAAAATTTAGGCAATGCAACTGCTTGAAGTTCATGTAACCACTTTTTTTTTTTTCCAAAAAAGGGAATTGTTTTTGTTTTGTTCTGCATCCCTGGGGCCTGGCATACCCCTTGATCTAAGGCAAAAATAAAGTTTTATTATTCTTTTTTAGCTACAAGTCTGTGTCCCCAATTCTCATGTTGTACCAAAGTGGAGAAGCAGGCTCTCTGAAGTTCTGAAGAGTATGGTTTTGGTCACAGAGACATCCTTAATTTGGGGACAAAGACCACTTTAGTTGTTACAGCTTGGGGAGAGGGTACTATTGGCATCCAGTGAGTAGAGACTGGGGATACTGCTAAACATCCTACAATGCAAAAGGGCACCCCCACAACAAATGCTGAAATGTGAACAGTGCCAGTACTACATAACTGTGCCAAGTGTTACTGTAGACACTGAAGAAAACACTGAAGTTCAACCCTGAGCTCTGCTATTCCAAAAAAAGATCAAAGGAAGCTAAATTTTTAGGAGTTGTTCAGACTCCTCTGGACATAGATTCCGTAAGAGGAAAGTACAGTTCATGCCGATGGAAACTAGAAAAAAAGGGGTAGGTCTCAAATAAAATGAGACAAGAGAAAGTTCTATCTATCCGGAAGTCCTCAGCGTGGAAAGGAAAACAATGCACAGGGCAGAATATGGAGAGTTCCCACCACTATGGAACAGGCATGGCCAAGGCCATTTAGTGTACACAGTGGACAGCCATGACCCAAGGGCACCCACATGAGGGTTTTTTTCTTTTCTTTTCTTTCTTTTTTTTTTTGCACTAAACAGGTTTTTTCAAGAACCTGCTCACAAGGAAGACAAGGAGTAATGCTCAATAAAATGAAAGAAATAGGAAAAGCTGAAGTTTATATCTGAAGAACAAAGGTTAAAAAACTCACCAAACACAAACCACACCAAACACTCGTCCCATTTAATTTTCTGTTACATGCGCTGAGGAAGCTGAAAACATCAGGCCCCAAGGCAACAACATTCTGAGGTTCAAGCTCAAGCTCCCTCTATGTGACAGATTCATGCACACACACCCGCACACACCACCAACCCAGGCAGGAGTACACGCATGCACGGGCGGCCAGAGACCCACAGGGTGGATGCAGGAAATGGGGGTGTGGGGTGATCAAAGATATGCTATCAACTGGAAACTGGGTACCCAGAGAACCCTTCCACTGCAGGCTGAATAAAGGTGAAAATCAGAACAAAGGTTGAACACAGGATAAACAGAGGATGCTCAGAGGAGAGAATGGAAAGATGAAGTGGGAAAATGCAGGGGGGGGGGTTGGGGATAGTAGCCTCAGAAGAGGAGGTTTTTCTTTATTGGAAACACAGATGGGCAGAGGTCCTGTGACTCCAGTGATATACTGAGGTGAAGGAATGTGCCAGAACATTACCTCTGCATCTTGTGCCCTCTCTCAAAGGAGAGGGAAACCACAAACAACCACCCTCTAGCCCTCCCCACGGCCACTCCGAAGGACTTTCCCCAAATGTCTCCCCCAAATTGATCCCACACACACACACAAATTTAGGCCCAGCACAGGGCCAAGCATAGAAAGCCTCAGTAACTCTTCTTGGTGGAACCAAAGCCAGAGAAGCCCATGACAGCTGCCATCTCATCATCCTCCTCAAATGTCAAGTCCTCCTCAGCCCTCCTTTTCTTTTCCTTTTGTTTCTCTTTCTTGTAGGCTTTGGCCTTTTCCTCCTAGAGGGGAAAGAAAATCACCCAGAATCAGTTCAGACTCTTGAGCCAAATATTGTCCAAAGACAGATGAATTTCAAGGAGAAAACAGAGAAAAGTCATGTTAAAGATTACAAGGGACAAAAAAAGACAAGTTTTAGCCTCTGGAAAGCATTTCTCAAAACTATATAGTTCATGTCTAGTTTGGGACAAGGTTCTGGGAACAAAATAATGTAATATCAGAATTAGTGTTCTGGGCATGCAGTACAAGTCAGAAAATGTTTAAGTGCCTTATGTGTATTATGCTAAGGTTTCTTATAAGGGTAAACTGAGGCACAGAGAATATATAAGTTGCCTAAGAGTTGCAGCCAGCAGGTGTAGGAAGCAGAATTTGGACCCAATTAGTTGGTCCTTTTGATCTCTTGGGGACTAAATACATTTAGTTAACTCCTCCCAGTGTTTAAGGGGGAAAAGTATAAATGAAAGTGAAAGTAAAAGAGACCAACTTTGGAGCTACCCTCTTCCCGGCACAAGAGCCCCCTCTAGGGGCAATAAATATTTCCCCTGATACACAGAAATTCAAAAGACACACGTGCCCTCGCCCCAGAGAGTTGGATGAGGAAGAGCACATGCCCATCATGCACAATGTAAAGCTCAAAGTGAGGGGAGGGAGGAGAGAGAGAAAGTGGAGCCTTGCCTCTTCTCTGAGTTCCTTCATCCTTTCCTCAAAATCATAATCTTTCTGCTTCTCTTCCATCTTCTTCTTGTTGACTTCAAAACGTTTCTTCACCTGATCCAAGGTGGAACGTTCCACACGCATAGACATGCCCAGGTTTCGCTGATCTGCATGGTGTACCCATTGAAGAAAGTAAAGTCAATAAACACAACTTCAATCCCTCAAATAGTGTTTTCCTGACATTTAAAAAAATCTCGTAAAGCCTACGGTAAAAGTAATTTTGCCTGAAAAATAATCCCTTGTCTTTACCTGTTTGCAAGAGCAGCCACCTCAGATAACAAGATGCAAGGTGCTTTCAACTGCCCTTACTGAGCAGACTGTACACAAGTGGGACAGTGGAGCGCAGAAGAACATGATTTAGGCCCATTGAGACTCTCGAACAGTGTCTTACCTCATGGTGTTGCAAAACATTGGACAATGAAGTAGAGGATGGTCTGCGTTGAAGCAACTATAGAATTCGCAGGTATTGAAAAAAGGACCCTACAGAAACCCTCCACTACCCTCAGCCCACCCCCAAAACCCAGCCCCAATCTCGGCCACAAACTACCTCCAAGCCTTACGTTTCTTTCCATTGATGTGATCCAGAAAATTAATGGAGTCCTTCACCACACAGTCACAAACATTGCAGTAATATCTAGCAAAGAGAAAGAAATGGTACTTGTCAAGCCTGGTTGTAAGGATCTTCTCAAATTCCAACTGACATTTTGTTTTTTAAAAGATTTACTTTCACTTATGCATACAAGAACTGGGGTGAAGGCCAGAGGTGTGAAGGAGAGCGTGGTGACAGGATTCACCAGAGACAGAGTGAGGACCCGAACAGGTAAACAACCGGCAGACTGACTGAAATACATTGCTGAGAGGAGCAGTGGGCGACAAGAGAGGTCTGCTGTGCCATGTGGGTCACCTCCCTGGCTGGAGATGGAACTCGTGCCACAGTGGCTGGTGACAGCTTGAAAATGCAGCGACTTCAACCTCTGTACCACCATGGAGACCCAATTAATAAATATTTTTAAGAGAAATTTCATTTTAGAAAAAGGAGGTACATGTCTTATTTCCATAAAGCTATATATAGCTGTCAAACAGTGGGGGAACCAATCTCCAGATAATAATAATCTCCAGCCATGATAATCCCACCTTCTTATATGGAGATACTGAGGCACAGAGACATATAAATTGCCTAAGATTTGCAGTCAACAAATCCCTCCTTGTGCCTTCCCTCCCAATTTGTACCAGTGTGGATCTGTTTCCAACAGAATATATCAAAAGTGCTATTTACTTCCAAGGTTAGGTTATTTTTAAATGAGGCTTATGTTTTAGTCTGTTTATGTCGATCAGTTCCTCTGGGGAAGGCACTTGCTTTGCTGTGAATAGAGCTATGGAGACGTCCTGAGGCCTTCAAACCATAGTCACAAAAGAGAGTTAGAAGCACATTCTCCAGTCCCACTCACATCTTGAATGCAGACACCCTGCTTGCTCTTCTGTGAGACGCAAAGTGAAATTCACCTAAATATGCCCTTCTCAGACTCCTTACCCACACAAATGGAAATATTTGTTGTTATATGTTGCTGAATTTGGGAATAATTTACACAGCAACAGATTAACTAGCACAGCTGGGAAAGATCAAAGGGTTTATTTACTATGCAGCTCAGAAAACTCAGAGCTGTGTTGCCTACCTGCTAAAACAAGCTCATTTTTTTTTTTTAAACCTAATTAAACAGAGAAGCAGTGGTAGGCAAAAGAATAAAGAGTTTTAACAGGACCCTTCTCCCTATGGGTTATAAACTTGATATAGAAGGAAGATACACAACCAAGCAATCCGTAACAACTACGACCTTTGCAACCAGAATGGAACCTCACCAAGTATCTCCTAGTTTCACCTAATCTCTCCTGTAGAATCTCCTCAGCAGTCCTTTCAAACTCCATCTGTTCTCCTTGGCAGGAGAACAAATAATCCTTGTTAATCAATTACAGTGCTAATATAAAAAGACCTACTGGTGACCCCTCCTGGAAATACTGATGTTCACCTGAGACCTCAGGTGACCAATAAATAAAACTAAATAATTTAAGGCTGGTACTACAGTCAACAAGATTGTTCTATGGCCTCCCCTCACACTTCCTAAATCCAAGAGAGACAATTTATTACACCCTTGTGGCTGAAGAGAAGGATGAAAAGCCACTCACCCTCCCATCTCAGACTGTGGGGTGGTCTTGGTAATGACAATTGTCTTCCCAAGCTTGGATTCCAGGTCCACCTTGTAGTCCCTATGCCGGAGAAGCTCCCGCTTGACTGGCTGCACTGGTTTTCCTGAAATATAATGGGGAAGGAAGTGCCTTCAATATTACAGGTCCTCAACTAGAAAGGGAAAAAAATGCTAGACATCCAAGACCCAGAAGTTTATTACTTTTTTTTTTTTTTCCTTAAGATTTATTTTTGTGTAGAAGTACCAGGGTGTAGGCCAAAGGTGTCAGGGTTGGGGGAGGAGTATGTGTGTGAGAGAGAATTCAACTGAGACAGAGTGGGGAGCAGGACAGGGGGATCTATTGAAATACACTGGGTAGGCAAGCATCGGGCAAGACAGGAGAGGTCTGCTGAGCCCTATGTGAGTCAGCTCTCTGGCCAGGACCAACTCAGACTGACACAGTAGTAGCACCGCGACTTAACTCCTAGGACACTATGTAGGCCACTCATTTCTTTTTTAAATACTGTAACAAGGGACACAACTTGCTAAGCAACAGTAATGAAGATCCTGAACACAGGAAAAATGGTAACCAATCCTTAACTCTCTATAGTTCTTCCCCATATTAAAGCCATCAAGTCAGGACTCCCTAATAGTGTAGGGGTTAAAGTCACAGCACTAAAGTGTTATCCCCAGCTAGAGAGTTAACCCACATGGCACAGCAGACCTCTCCCATCTCACCCACTGCTCTCCTCAGCAGTGTTTATCAGTAGATCTGCACGTTCTGCTCCCCACTCTGTCTCTCTCTCGCACACACACACACACACACTAGCCCCCCAACGTCTGGCCTACACCCCAGTTCTTGAATGCATAAATAAATCTTAAAAAAAAAAAGTTTAAAAAAATAAATCCACTAAGTCAAAAGTGTCATGTTTTCTAGTCAATGATTAACTTTATTTTTTCCCCCACCGAAAAAGCACTATTTAAGAGCAAGAACACTACAGTAATGCTTTCAGACAGAAGACCCAAGCAGAACACAGAAAGGAACCTTCTGAGAGCTGGAGAAAAGTTTCAACCAGTCACCATCTAGGATAACTATTCTACAACTCAGAGGAGAAAAAAATAAAGTGTGTGCCAAATGATGTGGACATAAAGCAGATGAAGAATGTACACATTTCAAAGTAGATGAGAAAAATAAGACATTTCTTCTTGTCAAGTGGAAACTCTCCTAGGAGAGCAGCATCAACAAGAATATAGTATAAGGCAAAGACCAGCACTACTGAGCCCCAAGGAAGCAATCATATGTTCCCGGGTACCCATGATCTTCTCAGACTGTTGGGCAAGGTCTTGACTGTGACAGGAATATTGAGACTATCTCGACTCTTAAGTTCAACGAGGATCTTTAATAACTTCTTCTGCCCTACTAAGGATTCCATAATGAGCCAAGCAGAAAGGCCAAGGAAACAGCACCACAGTGCTGGGAAGCAGCTCAAAACCGCGCAATCCATCTCCTCGCTCTCAGTTTACATCTGAAGAACTCAGGAGCTGGCGGCACCGCTCCGCCGAGTTACACCGGGTAGAAGGACAGTGCATTTATTTCCACGTCCCTCCCGCTCTCTGGCCACTGCATTGTGTCTACAACACCCTCAACCCTTGACGGGGCAGGAACCCACCATCCTTCTTTTCTCTCTCTTCCGTGAGCCTCTTCTCAGCGAGCTTCTCATATTCATCTTTGTCCCACTTTCGGCGAAAGTCCAAGTTTTTTGTCTGTGGGGAGAAAAGAGCTCAAGATTCGTCGCTAATCGTGTCCGAACCCCCCCACCCCCAGATAAATGAAGGGAACTGCGCCGGGACCTTTGGAGAGCCAAGTCTCTCCGGACCGCACCAGGAGGCTGGGGTGGCCTCAGGACCCCCAACCCGAGAGACCGCCACGATTGCACTGAGCCTGCTCCAGGGTCTTAGGGGGAGTCCTTGAACCCGGATCCGTAGGTCGCGAGGAGGTGCCGGGAAGCCAGTCGGGTGCAGGATATTCCGCTCGGAGAACCCTCCCCCGACCCCGACAAAACCTCATCCTCACACACAACACCTACCCCACTGCCCGACGCCATCTTCACTGCGAAGTGAATGGGAAGCTGGAAAATGCCGTAAAGAGCGGTCTTGAGCCGTAAAGCGACTTTGCCCTCCAATGAGATTGGCGTCTCGAGTTCCACAGGGGCCAAGCACGGGAGGGCTGCTTAAGCCGACCGCTCGGCACCGCCTCCGCCCCAAGAGCTGGCGCATGCGCAACGGCAATATGAAGCAACACGGAAGTAAGGGCGCCGGCAACGTTTTTATGCCCTGGCTTTCAAAACAAGCATCCAGGAGCTGATCGGTTTAGTTCAACTCGTCTATTTTACAAACGAAAATAAGGAAAATAAGCCACAATCAATGCCCAACTACTTAACTTAGCGTGCATTGCCAAGAATTTCTAAACCTTAAGTCTGAATTGTTATTTGGGAGTCTAGATAGCCAATTTACCTGTACAAACTGAAGCTATAGCCCCATAACATTGAAGTGTTTACAAAGGCTACAGCCTTCCCAAGGCACCTATGAAAAGCACTTTTTGCATTTTTTTTTTGAAGCAATGCTATCACCTTTTGGTTAATTCGTTTTCCCTTCAACTGAGAGAAATTTATAGCCATTCAATCTGCAGGGCACAGTTTAGTCAACATGATTGAACTTGGCAAGGCCAGGCATCAGCAATGCCTAGGGTAAAGCACTCTGGTAGATGACTCACTGAGTTGCTGAATTTTAGCGACATGACAGTCTTTCTCAGATGGGGGGATTGGAGAGTAGGCAGTGGTCAGGAAGAACTGTGCTCCATTAACTGAATATAGAAGCATCACCCCAGAATACTTCTAATTCAGTTAGAATTTTCGGTATATATCCCAGCGTTTTCTGTGGCCTACGCAAAACAAGCCACCAATAACAAATCACCCAAACTAGTACATTTAACACTTTATTTAACATATTAACCAGCCACTTCTAGAATATCCACCTCATTAGCAGGATATGGAAGTCTCAAAAGTGAATCTGACACAGGAAATAATCTCCAAAAGCTCAAAAATTCAGAACTCCACCTTCCCTGTTCACTTATTAAGTTCAACATTCAGAATTATTAAACAGATAGCCTCACCCTGCTATCGTTAACAGTGAATAGGTTAGAGAGAAGCCACATCAGTGTGGACACTGCTCTGCCCTTGGGGTGGCGTGTCTCTCCTCAATGCGGAAAACAGTCATTACTCCTTGCTGTCTCCCAAAAATTCCTGGACAAGACAATGCAGGTTGTGGATAAATTCCTCTGGAATCTGGCCCAGAGGCTATAGTGCAAGTATCACAATGGTTCAGAATCCTCTCGGCCGGGTTTTCTCAGAGCCTTTCTCACAGCAATCACTTCAGCACCCCTTGGTGTCATTCAATGGCACTTCAAATTTGCCATCTGGCTTTGAAGTCAGAGCAAGTCTCTTTCACATCAAGTCATCTGCACCCACACAGAACAGCTCTTCACAGTAGTCGGGGAGTTGTCATTGTCTCACAGTTCTGTACCCAGGCAAAGTGGAGGAAACAGAAGGCACTTGTCTCTATCCTGCAGTTGTGAAGTCCATCAGGAACTCAGCCCCGGATGAAGACTTTTCCACAGAGATGCAGATGGCAATCATGGGAGGATCAAGACTCAAACAGTCGTTTCTGAATTTCAGCCACAAGATTTTCCCGTTTAATGTACACCTGAAACATGCGACAAACTAGAGAGTGATCCTAGCTTCTCAGCCACTGCTTTTCTGAATTCATTTAATTCATAAATGATCCTATCATTTATCTAAGCAGTCAGGAGTAAAGGAGACTTCAAGCTGACCTGGGGAATGTATGTCCTCAAAACAAAAGGCATTCAGTTATCTAAAAATGTTTATTTTATTGATTACTCTCAAAATACTCAATGAAATTTCATTTGTCCTACTTCTGCCCACTCAAGCAACTCTTGGCCACTAAAGATGAATATCCCTGCATCTCTACCACGCTCAACCTGGAGTTATTTCCTTAGCCAAAAGATACAAATACCTGGTCCCTTCTTCTATTGGCACCTACTCACCTCCTTCCTGTTGGCCACTGATCGGAGTGTGATGATCCCTTCCTTCAGTTCTTTCTCACCAACAATCACCACCCATGGAATGCCAGCATTCTCACAGTAGTGTAGTTGGGTTAGTAGTCTAGGGTTTTCCTTATATAGCAGCTCTGCCTAAAAAAGGCAGACAAAATAGGAGGTTTAGGAGTGACGACACTGGGAACAAGTATTTCAAAAGAAACCAGCCGCTAGTCCTCTCATTACTAAGAAGACACTCTACTGAAGACTAACAAGGTCTTAAATCCTGCCCTCTAAGGTAAAAATGGGACTGGCACCTGACTTTTATATACATACTGAAGTGGCTTGGATATCAGCACCCATACCTTGATCCCAGCATCCCAAAGCTCTGTAATTAGCTTCAACCGTTCCTGAAGAAAGTTCTTCTGTGGTGTTGCCACAAACACCTGTGTCTCTGTGGTCCGTATCTTCTCACCAAACATCTGAAAAAAAAAGAGCAGGCACACTACCAAAAACTTCCTTTGTATCAGGAATTCCAAAAAACAGGATGAAAAGACTCATCCAAAAGCGGCTCTCCAGAGCTGTTAAGCCTCTACCCCAATCCACCCCTAGCTAGGACCTACATTCATTCTCTGCTCCATGATGGAGAAGATTCGCTCTACTCCAACGCTGAGCCCCACACACGGCACCTTGTGGCCAAACATGCCCACCAGGCCATCGTAGCGCCCTCCAGCAGCAACACTGCCCACATTCAGGGGCTCTTCCTCAGGCTGAGCAGGGGATGGCAGTAGCACTGCTTCATAGATCACTCCTGTATAGTAGTCCAGGCCCCGAGCCAGGCTTAGGTCAAAGGAGATCTGTGGGAACATATACTCAGTATGACAGACTTGAGGCCCCCAGAACACAGCAGGACATTCCTCACCCATTTCACCTTCTCAGCAACGCCAAACAAAGTCAGGTATTCAAACAGCAGCTTCAGATCATTAAGGCCCTCTACAGCCTGCTTGTTCCGAGAGAGTTTAGGGTCCTGGAACATCTGCGTCAGCAGGGACACTCCACCTGAGGAGAATGTGGAGTGGAAGCAAGGTCTCTACATTCACCCAGATGTCGTTCATCCCTAAAATGCCCTAACCAGACTCCCTCGTTTTCTTTAAAACAAATGTTAATGTCACATGACCAGAGTCTCTCCTTTGCCTTTTGAAGACAAAAGTGGTTACACTAAGCAAAAAGGGGAATTAAATTAAATTCAGGTCAGACACTGGAGCTAAGCACGTAGCCTACATAAAGGAATTCTTTCAGAGGTACAACTGGTGCCCAACTCACCCCTCCCTGGTTCTGTCATGTAGTTCTGAAGATCCTGGTTCTTACCATGACATTGGACATAGTCCCCAATTCGATCAGCCACTTCAGGAGCCAGGCCTTTCTTTACCACCATCTCATATCTCACATCTTCCCAAGACATCTGCATGAGCAACCAAACATTAGTCCAGTCTCAAGATCCTTCTCTCTCTAACTGGAAAAGGACATTTCACTTTCAATGAATATGTGTATCACAAGTTGCTAACACCAGACTTAGCAAAGTCACAGGCAGGTTAGGACATCCAATCCCCACAGCAAAACTCAGATCTTGATCCAGAATATTCCCCTAGCACCCTCCCAGCTATAACTAAATTCCAGTCACCATCTCTTTATTTGAGATGGATTTGAGGGCAAGGCAGAAACTCTGATAAGGTCCACTGACGAATGTCTTCCTTCCTACCTTTCCTAGTTTGTCAACTGAGGAGCAAATGGTATGGAACTTGCTTTCAGGGACTCCACAGACAGCAAACATCCCATCCAAAATCCGCCGATCACTGACCTGTGAATTCAGTGGACATAACCCAAATGCCTTATCAATGCCCTTTCTCCCCAACAATGGCAGTCCTATTCTCCTGACTCATAGTGGGGTAGAAAGAAAATTTCACATAGACATAGGTGATAGCTGCCTCTATAGATAGACAGAGCTGTAGAAGAAAAGGCCTACAGCTGCAGGCTTAAAGGCTGGGGTCAATTATGTTTTGGGACATCACACCCAATGCATACTACTCCCCTCAGTTCATAGCCATGGCCTCACCTTGATAAGAAAGTCCCCTAGCTGCAACCCACTCAAGATTTCACATATGATCTTCAAACACTCAGCATCAGGAATCATAGGGTCAAACTCACCAGCAATGTCAAAATCCTACAGGAAAAAAAAGGGAAAAAAATGTCCACTGAGCAGCCAATTCCCAACTTACAAACCCCCCCCACAACTATCCAATCATGCTGCCTCTCAGGTTACTTACACACTGGCAGAACTCCCTGAAGCGACCCTGCACCACGGTTGGGCTCTCCCGACGCCACACCTTCCCAACATGGTAGCGTTTCATCTTCTTCACTTTATTCATGGCCAGATAACGAGCAAAAGGGACCTCACATACATAGATTAAGGAAGAACACTGCATCCAAAGCCTAGACCCAGCTACAAGCCCTAGGATAAACTAGGCCTCTATGAATTTCAATCGGACCTTATCCACTAGGTTAAGGAACTTTTGTCTGGTTTCCCACTATTTCTAAAGCCTACCTGTGGTTGGTATTCAATAGCGTCAGCTAAAGGAATCCCACATCACAAAACGCAAGTTTAGTAGGAAGCAGGAGAATCACATAGAAATGACCTATTCAAGTCTGGGCCACTCATACCCATTAAAAATAATTCTCAACTGCCTCAAAACAGTTAAGCTTCATAACTTGGAATTGCTTACAACTTCTATGCATCTTAATTACCTATGTGCCTGTTAAAAATGCAAAAGCTAGACCTCTCCTGACCCACCTGCTGCTCCCCTCAGCAGTGTACTTCGTCAATCTGCATATTCTGCTCCCCACTCTGTCTCTGGTGAATCTTCTCACCGCCCCCCCCCCCACCTCTAGCCTGTGCACCCAGTTCTGTATACACAAATAAATAAATCTTAAGAAAAAAAATACAGGCTGCTAAATGTCACTCAAGCTACAGAATTAAGACTATCTGGGTGAAAGGGCCAGATATCTGTCTATAAGCTTCCCCAAGGGAAATGCATTAAACTTAAACAACAGTCCTCCAGGCCCAGGGCTGCTGTTAGAATTGACTTCTAGGAGAAACTAGAAGTAAAGGGCACAGTCCCAGAGTCATATTCATCCCTTCTGGGAAGAGTCAGATCTGGCTCCAGCACTTAGAAGGATACAGTGAGGTCATAGCGCAGGGACAACAGCTCTCCACCCTGATCCTTCAGGTCATAGATGAGCCCAGAGTCCTCTCCATATTTTTCAGTGAGTGTTTCCTGCAGGGGCAAACAGAAACCACCACGGTTCCTTGGAGGGCTCCAGAACACAGGCTAGAAGTCCTCTGGGAAACCTAAAGTAGGTATAGAATTGGGGTTTCTGCACCCTTTTTTCTCCTCTTACCTTTAATTCAAATGCTGGGGTATCCAACCCCTTTGCTCCATGACGTTTAAAGCAGCTGACAACCACATCAAGAATTTTCTCCCTCACAACCATCTGCTGGGGACTAAGATCTCTGGTGCCCTAGAAACCAAAAGTAGCTACATGAAAACAAAGACAAAAAGCATGTCACTTAAAACAAAGAATTAAAACTAAACCAATCAAGTCTCAAGTTGATCTCTATGAGTTCTGAGAATTCAGTTGTGTGTGTATGTGTGTGTGTTTTTTTTTTTTAATTAGTCTCAAAGGGTATGAAAAGGATTCAGGAAGAGATAAACAGAATAGGGCAGTGCTCAAGGTACTCAAATGAGTCTGGGTATAACAAAGGGTATTACCTTTGGGGTCTTGACAACAAAATTTGATTTCTCTTGATGTGGTTTTAGTTGGGATGCCAATACCATCTCTGCAACCTGCCAGAGAAAGAAGTGGTAAGATGTGGATGCTCTCAACTGAGCAGGCCCGTGACCTCACTGGCCCTGGGCACCACCAACCCGTGACACCTTTGGCCCTGAGCATTAGAAGCCCAAACACTGTTTCATCTGCCCCAATCTCATTCCTTCTCCAAAACCCCATGTGTTGTATCTGAAATACACAAGCAACATACATGAGGTCAGGTTTGTTTGTTTTCATTTTTAATTACTGATTTTTGTATTGGTGTTCCTGATCCCTTATATGGTTTCCCTATGTTCCTCTTATAAGTGAATGAGATCAGGTTTTAATTATACAAGCTTGCTCACTATATTTGGAACTTTGTAAAGTCTAAAAAAGTTTAAGCAGCTGAGGATGAAAGTACAGAACAGCCCCACTACCTCCACCACAACCTCTAGTATCATTTGTATGATTTTCTTCAATTCTCAGTTGCTCAAAGAGAATTTCTTTCTCCTTTGTTAGCCAATTTTAAACAGTCTTATTTAATATGTCAAGTTTTCCCCATTTACAACAAAAGTGCTTATAGAGTGCAATGTTACTCTGCTTCCTTCTCCTGTGTATATGGTTTCATATTCAAGTATCAAGAATGCTCAGTTATTACTACTGCAACTCAGCTTCTAACTGCCATGAAGTTTACTGCAAATTTGGGTCCTTCAATGTTTTGGATGTAACGATGCTAAAGAGAACTTAAGAATTTCTAACCTCAGGCTTGGAGCTAGGGAAGGTATAGCTTGAAGACAAAAGAGAACAAGCCTAAGGAGTCAGAATATGCCTGAGGAATAAACAGAAATGTGTTTCCTGATTCAATACAATGACCTAGACTGGTAGGACTCTGTAAGAGAAAATAACAAAAGATGTCAGCTCTGTCTTTGATGAGCGTACAAATCACCTACTGAAAAGATAACAGGTTTGGATGCTACCCAATGACTGAAAAATGAATAATAATAAATTGACAAAAGACAGTAGGGTCTTCACAGTAGGTAAAACAGAATTAGTGTTTATTACCAAACACCCTTCCAGAAACTTGTGAAGCCATTGTGATAGTTCCATACTTTGGCAGAATCTCTCCCCCAAAGGACGGCAATTCAATCCCACAATCCCTTTGACTTTGCAAATCCAAAATCCAAGAAACCTCTTAAAATAACAGCAATGAACTGCGTTTAACTCCTTTTGAGGTGAATTCTAATGTAAACTCAGTTTACTTATTATGGTTTTCAGTCATCTCACTTTTGGAAATAGTCAATATTTTGTATAAGAAGTGTTAATTTTGACCCAGAGAGGTTCAAACTAGGAACTGTGGACTCATACTAAATGTTCCTTATGATAGAGCCATAGGTAAATCATTTAATGTTGCAGCCTGTGGCGTTTCTATACACCCTTTGGGCCTCTCTCTCTCTTTTTCTCTGCACCCATCTGTGTGAAGGAGTTGGAAAAGGTAGTTAGTTCTCCATTACTGCCTGAAGGCAGGGGTCCACATTAAAGGTAGCCTGGGCCTCCTAAGTAACGGCTGACCGTGTGGCCATGATCTGAGGTAGTCTGGAATAGCTCAGAAATTACATCAAATACCTGCACAGGAAGTCCTCCCTGTATATGTGGCCGACATGTCCCCTCCAGTTCCCCACAGAAATTGATTACCCCTTCTCTTCTCTGGACTCTGCTCCTCCTATCGTCACATAATCTATCATGCTTGTTTATTACTGCTGATAAAGAGTAAAAGGGCTGCTCACTGAGCAGCAGAATCTTGCCTTGCAAACCTGCTCCAGGATTCGACCCTCAACGTGTTCCCGGGATACGCTGGCGCCATCCCGGCTCAACAGCAGTCTCCGATTCCCCAACTATACAGTGGAAATAATCCCAACTTCTCAGGACTGCTATGAAGATTAAATAACAAAGCCGCTAAAACGTTTAGCTGAAAGCTGGTGCACGGTGGATACTATTCGATAAAAACCGAATGTAACAATACTGGAGTAAATAACTCAGTCCGATTTATCAAACCAGGCGATGCCACCGGGATAGGCCGGAGCTGCCTCGGTCTGGCTCACCTGGCCATGAGAACGCACAGTCCGGCTGCAAACGGCGCGTGGCGGCCGCAGAAACTGGCCAAGCAGCGCAGTCCAGAGCCTCCCGCGCAGTAGCCCGAGCTGGGGCATCGTGCGGCAGGATGCCGGCTTCGCGGGATAGGCGGCAAAGGGCACCGGACACAAGGCAGATCGGCACCAGAAAGGGTGCAGGGCGCTGCAGAGGGGTAGCGCCAGCGCCAGGGAAGAGGTGAGGGGTTGTGACTTCAGAAAACCCCCGAGTCTAGCTCGGATCCGCACAAGCTACCAGTCAGCTACCGCGCTTCCAGTAGGAGCCGGAAGTGGCTGCCGTGCCGGCGGAAACTCTCTAGGCGAAGCAGCCCGTCAACTCGGTAGCCGGAAGTCATCCGAGCTCGGGTTGCGGCCGCCTCTACGTCTATAGACAGCCCTGTACTCCTGGTGGCTGCCACTATGGGAGAACGTGCGGCGCTGGAGGAGCTGGTGCGACTTCAAGGAGAGCGCGTGCGGAGCCTCAAGCAGCAGAAAGCCAGCGCCGAGCAGGTACGATCCAGCAAGGAGGGGCCAGGGAGGATACATCGCCAAGGTGGCCTGGACAGAGGACAGGGGAGTGGAGAAGGGACCGAGGTAATGAGGGTCGGGATGGGGGGGCAGGACGGAGTCGGTGGAGAGGTATCTAGGATAGAGCGGATAGAAGCCAAGGTAGGCTTGGGGAGGAGAGAGATCTGCCCCAGATCATGGATGAGGGAGGGATTTGGAATGAATGGCAGAGGAGGGGTGCAGTAGCAGATGTGATGCCCAGCGCCTGCTTTCCCTACCAGGTCGAAGAGGAGGTGGCAAAACTACTGAAACTGAAGGCTCAGCTGGGCCCTGATGAAGGGAAACAGAAGTTCGTGCTCAAAACCCCCAAGGTAAATAAGGATTTAGGGAGACTTTGAGGTGATCTAATTCCACCCACAAGGTGCATGCATGCCTGCTTCCCTGAAACAGATCATTGAGGAGGATCTGAAATACTGCAGAGAACCAACAGTTGCTCGGGCTGTAATGAAGTCTGAGTCATTCTGGGATAGCAAAGTGATTGGCAGAAACCTTGGTGCTTAGGAAAATCAACCTGCTGCTGCTGTTCCTTCTTTCTCTCAGTAAATATGTATTGCGTGCTTATTGTCTGCCTAGCACTGTACAAAGTTGTGCGTATACTAAGGTGACTAATACAGGCTGCCCTCATGAAGCGTATAGTCTACCGAAGAAAACAGATTTAGGACAAATAATCCCATGCATGAATTGTGATAAGTGATATAAGAAGCTAACAAGGATGCTCTGAGAAAAATAAGGAGCAGTTGGGGAGTCTGATATACTAGTTAACCTAAAAGTTGAGTGCTAGTTCACCAGAAGAATGTGAGAAATAGGAGCAGGTAGAGGGTGGAAACTCAGAAGCAGGAAAGAATCTTCATAGTTTTCAGGACAGTTGTATGATTAGAACCAAATAGAGAAGGAGAGTACACAGTAGAATGAACTTAAGGGGTCCTAATTCAGCCACCAGGATTTCGGGGTGCCACTTTCTTTAATTCTGTTAATATCCATTTGTGCTCTTCAGCTCTTCATATTTATCTGTTATTGCACTTGTCTGCCTTTCTTGTGTTGAGATGTCTCCCTTTGATTCTTTTCTGGCTCATAAGCCTGATGACTGGGTATTCATGCTATTGTGTGAGAGGGCCTTCTTCAATCCTTGTTACGACACAAGCACATTACCCTGCTGACACTGGGGTACCTCCCTTTAAGGTTAATTCTTTGGGTTCCTACATTCATTCAGCTAATTCTTTTACACACAAATCATTTCAAAGGTTAAAGAGACAGTATAAAATCCCAAGGCAGTGATCATCAAACTATTAGGTAAAATGATTAATGGAAAATTTATGGTAGATCAGTCTGGCCTCACCTAAACCAGTGATTGTTCTTAACATCATTAAAAAGTAGAATAACCAGACAAGTTCTACTTGATGTGATGTAATAAGAAATACACAGCACCACCTATGAAACAATCCTGACAAGAATAATTGAACCTGAATTGAGTCAGGTCTTCAGGCCTAAATACCAATTTACTTGAAATGTGGGAGATGGAGAAACATGATAAATGATACAATGAATATATTATTAACCAAATCCAGATTGTGAAAAATTCTTTAGGACAAATGACTCAATTTCCTAAACAACAAATGACTTTCTTTTAAAAAAAAAAAAAAGGAAATGGATATAAATAGTAATGAGGCATATCAACAAAACAGAATGCTCTGGCTTCATTTAGAATCTGACTCAAACAAGCCAGAGGAAAATTAAACATGGCTTAGTCATTCAGTAATAGTAAAGGGTTGCTTTGAATTTTCTTGGTTATAATAAAGGTATTGTGGTGTACTGTTGTTGTTTAATCCTTACATGTCAGAGAATCACACTTAAATATCAATAGATGATTTATATGATCTCTGTGGTATACTTTAAAATACTCCAGGAAAGAAAAATGTCGGATTGTAAGTAAAATAAGAATAGCAGCTGTTGATAGTTTTTGAAGCTGGTAGTCATGGTAATGGAGGTCAATTATACTATTCTCTATAATGTGTGTTTAAATTTTTTTACAGTATAATGTTAAATCAGATTAAACTGTTAATATCTAATTTAATTTGTTCAAATGCAGGTTTGTCATAGTGTGACTCATATTAGCATCAGAAAATCTAATTTAATGGGGACAAGAACTTTTTTAAGGGTCTTCATGGTCAAAATTACTTTCATTGTAGTACTAAAACATTATTTGCCTTTTTCACTTCATTTGCAAAGAAGGCGCAAAAACGCTAGTGACTAGAAAAAAATCCTCAGAAAATAGAGTTCTAAGAATCCTAGAAAATAGGACCACGCTAAAAAAAAAATGGAATTTAGAAGAGTGATAGCATCTGAGTGCAACAGTTAATAGGAAATTCTTTTAATAATTGTTTTATAATTAACGTCCAAGGTTGAGGCAACATTTGCATTGTAATCAGTAGATCTTATTTTTGTTTTTTTTTTTAAATCCCAACCCTGGTTCTTTGACCTGTTTTGACTCTCAGGGCACACGAGATTACAGCCCCCGGCAGATGGCAGTCCGCGAGAAGGTATTTGATGTCATCATCCGCTGCTTCAAGCGCCATGGTGCGGAAGTAATCGATACCCCTGTGTTTGAACTGAAGGTGAGAGATGGGTGAGGGGCAGCCAGATGGGAGAATGGGTGTGTGAACAATGAGGGCAACAAGACCATGAGCATCTGCAGGCCTCTCTGTTGTAAACAAAAGCCAGTATTTTCTCTAGTGAGAGGAAGGATGGCTGGCTGAGAGGAAAGTCCTGCTCTTACCTATTTACTTTGTCACAAGCAGCAGCCAGTGAGTCTAGAGAAGCAGAAGTAATTGAGGCTCCTGTCTACATTGGCTTCTGGGCCCAGACCTTGAGACATACATATAAAGTATGAATACACAGCCAGCCTCCTACTGATGGGTCCTCAGATTGTTTCTGGTTCTTTGCTTTTAAAACATCAGATTGCATCATTCCTGGCTAACACCTCAGCGATTCCCATTGCATTTATAATAAAACCCAAAATTTTATCCAGGCTGAGAAGGCCCTGTGCCATTTGACCACCACCTGCTTTTCCCAGCTCATCTCATGCTATTGTTCCACTCACACTGTACTACTCTGGTTTTCTTTCTTATTTGTGCAACATACTGAAAACGGTTCCATCTCAGGGCTTTTGTTCTCGCTCTTCCCTCTTCCCGAACTCCCTGTGCGCCTGCCTCTTGCATGGCTTTAATTTCGGCTTAAAGACTACCGATTTTAATTTTAGATCTCAGCTAAAATGCCATACCTCTCCAACTGTCTTGTCTAATACAGTCACTTCTGGGGGGCCCTGAAGGGTGGGCCTTCAATAATGAATGTTGACGGGCGATAAAATTTTCTGTAATATTAACCACTGCTTGAGTGTTTGATTGTACACAATAGAAATTTTCAGACATTTTAAACTTTGGTAAGCTGGTAGGTGAAAAGTGTTATCACCTTGCCAAAAACTTTTTTCAGAACAAGGATTAGTATGTTGTCTTGTGCATTTGACATTTTTAACTCTTGGGCGTCATAAAAACATTTATGTTAGTTGGTCTAATAACCCACTCCAGAGGTTTATCATAAAAAAAAAAAAAATAGTGTACGCAAGTATACTTATTGAAATGTTATGAATTTTTTTTTTCTTTTTCTTAGAATAAACAGGGCCATCCCTGGTGGTGCAACAGGTTAAAGCACAGCACTATAAAGTGATCCACAGACACTACATCATGAGTTCGATCCCCGGCCAGGGAGCTGACCCACATGGTGTGGCAGACCTTTCCTGTCCCACCCACTGCTCCCCTCAGCAGTGTATTTCAGTCAGTGCTTGTTTTGCCCCCTTTTCTGTCTCTGGTGAATCCTCTCACCCCCTGCACTGGCCTGTACCCTAGTTCTTGTAGGCATAAATAAATAAGTCTTTAAAAAAAAAGAATAACTTAAACATCTAACAATATAACACTAGGAAGGGAGGAAATGTCTCCTCACTGGAATATTATACAACTTTTTAAAAAATATTTATTTATTTATGCATACAAGAACTGGGGTGGTGTGGGGGGTAAGAGGATTCAGCAGAAACAGAGTGGGAAACAGAACAGGTAGATCTACTGAAATACACTGCTGAGGGGAGCAGCAGGTGAGACAGGAGAGGTCTGTTGTGCCATGTGGGTCAGCTCCCTGGCTGGGGATTGCACTCATCATGCTACAGATAGCTTCATAATACTGCACTTTACCCCACTGCATCACCAGGGAGGGCCCATACTATGCAGCTGTAAAAATAATACTTCAGCTGTCACAAAATGGAAATGTAATAGGCAGAAAGCAACATCAGTGTCCCTTTTGATTAAAAATACACCAAACACATACACATTAGGATAGGGAGCAGAGGGCGCACAGACAAACTGATACCAGTAGTGGGTTTTGTTTTGAAAACTTTTTAAACTGTTGTATTTAGCATTATGCACACATTTCTTTGTTTTATCCAGGAAACACTGACTGGAAAGTATGGGGAAGACTCTAAGTTGATCTACGACCTGAAAGATCAGGGTGGGGAGCTACTGTCCCTGCGCTATGACCTTACTGTATCCTTCCACATCTGGGCTCTTGGCACTTGGGATGAATTGGCCCTCACTGGGCTCAGGTAATTTCTAGACTCGAGTTTTAGGGATAGCCAGACATAAGTGGGATCAAATGTGATGCCTTTGAAATCAGGTGAATTATTTCCCGGTAGAAGCAGGAATTTGGCTAAAGAGAATATTGCCTTAGAGATCTTTCTTCTGAACCCTTAGCTCCGTCGGGACCCAGTTCCCGCTCTCCAGCAACCTGCTCTGTCCTCTGGACAGATGACCCCTAACTGACTGGTAGCCTGTCTCCTTTATCTCCACGCTGTCGGAGAATCATCTATTCAGAGGTCGCACCTGGCGCTCTCGCCCCGCAGCCTGGCGCTCTCGCCCCGCAGCCTGGCCAGTCTGCCCAACTCCTGCGTGGCTTATTCCCGGGGCAGAGCCTACCGAAGCGCAAAGGGGCTGAATCTTTTTTGAGCTGGCCCCATGGTGGCAGTGTTGATTGTCTGATACTCAGAAATGTAGTTCATCTTTATGGGTGATGGTTTTACCAGAACAGGGAGGGGTTGGACCTCAGCTTCTGTTCCTAGAGATAATCCACTCCACACTGGTAGGAGGGGCTTTCTCCTTAACTGTGTCACCAGGTTCCCTTTGCTCGATATTTGGCAATGAATAAACTGACCAACATTAAACGATACCACATTGCTAAAGTCTATCGGCGGGATAACCCAGCTATGACGCGAGGCCGCTATCGTGAATTCTACCAATGTGTGAGTATGTGCACAGGGCAGGGAGAGGCTGCTCAGGTTATGCTAACCCTGTGGTGTCTTGAGTATTTTCATACATATTTTACAAAGGCACTGTGGGAGGAGAGGGCGGGACTAAGACACAGCAGTAGGAGGAAAGAAGGAAACCTAGCTGAGGGAGACAGGAATAGCCCAGTTGGTGGAAAGGAAACCAGGACTGGTAGAAGACCCAACAATACCAGGGTTCTCTGGGATGATGATCAGCAGAGGATGAAGGAGGAGATGTGTGCATGAGAAAAACTGGCCTTCATGGGGAAAGCAGAGATCTGAAGCAGGTTAAATCCATGTGGACCTCTGACTGCCCTGCCACTTGCAGGACTTCGACATTGCTGGGCAGTTTGACCCCATGATCCCCGACGCGGAGTGCCTGAAGATCATGTGTGAGATCCTGAGTTCCCTTCAGATTGGTGACTTCCTAGTTAAGGTCAGAGGCGACTGGGGCTGGGTGGGTAAAGTTGGGCCCAGTGCAGTGGGGCCAGGAGCTCAGGTGACCAAGGCTACTGGGGTCAGGTAGCACAGTTCGCTGTTCACTGAGCCTGGGCCCTGCAGGTGAACGACCGGCGCATCCTTGACGGCATGTTTGCCGTGTGTGGGGTCCCTGACAGCAAGTTCCGTACCATCTGCTCTTCGGTGGACAAGCTGGACAAGGTAATGACCCAGGCTCTTGACTTTTCCCAGATCCTAGCCTGTCCCAAAAAGGGGGCTGCCTCTGTGTCCACCAGAGAAAGATTAACTGGAATGCAGAATGCAGGGAGAAGCTTTGACTCCCGAACTGCTCCCTTCCCCCTCCCCCAAGGAGGGCCTGCACTTGCTCTGCAAGGGGAAACTGTCAGGGGTCCCTGACTGGTGTCCCTCTGCCCAGGTATCATGGGAGGAAGTAAAGAATGAGATGGTGGGAGAGAAGGGCCTCGCACCTGAAGTAGCTGACCGTATTGGGGACTATGTCCAACAGCACGGTAAGGAACAAACCCTACCTCTACAGAGCGCTCCAGCGTGAAGCTAAAACTCTCCTCTGTGTGTGCATCACATGGAGGAGAAAGGGAGTGGAAGGCTCCCTGCATTTTGCTTCTAGTCATTAGTCTGGCTTACAAATTGTCTCTGCAGGTGGGGTCTCCCTAGTGGAACAACTGCTCCAGGATCCTAAACTATCCCAAAACAAGCAGGCCTTGGAGGGCCTGGGTGACCTGAAGCTGCTGTTTGAGTACCTGACCCTATTTGGCATTGCTGACAAGGTGAGCTGGGCTAGGGAAGGGAAGTGTAGTGAGCTCCGTCCGCAGCCTCAGGCCCTTAATCCTCACCTGGTACTGACCATGGCCTTGCTCCCACAGATCTCCTTCGACCTGAGCCTAGCTCGGGGACTGGACTACTACACTGGGGTGATCTATGAAGCAGTTCTGCTACAGGCCCCTGCTCAGGCAGGAGAAGAACCCCTGGGTGTGGGCAGTGTGGCTGCTGGTGGGCGCTATGATGGACTGGTGGGCATGTTCGACCCCAAAGGGCGCAAGGTGCCCTGCGTGGGCCTCAGCGTTGGAGTGGAACGGATCTTCTCCATCGTGGAGCAGAGGCTAGAGGTAGGTCCTAGGAGTGGGTAGCAGACAAATTGGCTAAGTGGTGCCACCTAAATGATGTTTGCTCCCCAAGGGGGCAAGTGGCACTCTTTTGGGCAAAGAACATCTTTACAGGGAACTAGAGAAGAGTTGACCACAAGCTCCCACCCCATTAGCCGCCAGCTCTGTGGATCTTTGCTCACCTTCTTGCATAAGGTCCTCTCGATCCCTACTTCCTACAGGGCTGTCAGGATCTCACCTGGTATCTCCCATGAGTTCAGATCAGCCTTATGATACACAGCACTTAATATTTTACTGCTCTGCCAGTTTAGTGCTTTTTGTGCATTATGTAATACAGTTCTTGCAGGAATCCTCTGAGAGCAATTACTTTATATTTTTCAGGCACAGGGACTGAGGCATTATAGATCCAATAGTTTGCAAATGGCAGATTCAGAATTGGGATCCATGTAGTCTCCAAAGCTTGCTCCTAACCACCCTTACAGTCATTAAGTGGAAAGCATGCATCTGAGCCTGGGAAATCTCACATAACTGTCTTTGGTTCTCCACCTAGAGTAACACCAGGGAGTCCCTGATGGCTCAAGCCCGCCTTTATTACTGCTGCTCTTGACTGGCCATTTGCTTTTCATCCCTGGGGGCTCTGGCGGTACCTTTCCACCCCCTGCTTCCACTCTTGTCCCTAGAATGGGTGCCAATCCTGTTTCCCAGCTGAGGTCACTATTCTAGTAGGCATCTTCTGTTGTAAGAACAGAAAGCTGTTTTCCAGAAAAAGATAACATGGGCAGGGGTCTCCCTGGTGGCACAACACGTTGAAGCATAGCACTATGAAGCTAGCTGCAGCCGCTTCAGCAGCAGTTTGATCTCTGGCCAGGAAGCTGATCCACGTGGCGTGGCAGACCTCTCCTGACCCATCCACTGCTCCCCTTAGCATTGAACTCATCAGTCAGCCTGTTCTGCTCCCCACTCTCTCTGGTGAATCCTCTCACCACCCCTACACCTCTGGCCTGTACCCCAATTCTGTATGCATAAATAAATAAATCTTAAAAAAAAAAAAAGATAATGGACAACAGCATTTTCCCTCCCTCCCTGTCCCTAGGGCCCCGCCCCTACTAGATTGTGCCCTATGGCTGAAATATAAGAAGCATAGTCTTTTGACTGGGCACACAGTAAGAGGGAACTAAAACTCCCGGGAGTGAACAGCTGGGGTGGGCTCCCACTAGCACTCTATGTGAAGGTCCTTGTGCATCTTTAAAGGTACTTACTAGATGAGATGAGCTTGAAATTACTATGCATGGGCTACCTTTGCCCTCACCCTGTGTTGTTTACTCTTGCAGTCCTGCGCAGCCCATTTTGTCTAAGCTAACTTTTGCCCAGTTGCTAGATGCAGAGCTGCGCCCGCCCTGGTGGAGCTGGCTGAGTTGGGCCTCGTCTCTTAGGTTCCTAAAGATAACCTGTAAGTCTGCTCCTTGGAGGTGTCTGAAAGCGTCACCCAGCTCCCGACTCTAACCTGCCCCTTCCCCAGGCTTCCGAGGAGAAGGTTCGGACCACAGAGACACAGGTACTCGTGGCATCAGCACAGAAGAAACTGCTGGAGGAGAGACTGAAGCTGGTCACAGAGCTGTGGGATGCTGGGATAAAGGTACGGGGCAGGCCCTGGATGGCAGCGAACCTGGGAGTGCTGGGCACAGACTGCCTTAGTGGCCCTGCTGTCACTAAGTTCTTGGGGTGGAAGGCAGAACAAGCTGGGGTCCCCAGATGGCTGTCCCAGAAGATAGTGGGACCCAGCCTGCATCTTCTACTCTGGTGCCCTGCAGGCAGAGCTGCTCTACAAAAAGAACCCAAAGTTACTAAACCAACTGCAGTACTGCGAGGATACCGGCATCCCCCTGGTGGCCATCATCGGGGAGCAGGAGCTCAAGGACGGTGTCATCAAGCTCCGTTCAGTGGCAAGCAGGGAAGAGGTAAGTGGGCAGGCGGGAAGCCTGGGGGATAGGCAGGCAGGAAATATATGCCAGTTCTGTGGGCCAGTGCCCATACAAGACTTAGGCAGAAAAGCCAGACTAGACAAAAAGTGAGAACTTGCGGGCTGAAACTTATCAATTGGGGGTAGGGTGGGGTAAGACCTCTAGCCCCACATGTACTCTGCTGCTCTGGCTCCCCCAAAAAGCACTGTCTCCTTATGGTGTCTGGGGAGACCCCACTCCCAGCTGAGCCACCCCTGATGTCTAGAGGAAGGAGCACCCAGGGAGCAGTGGGGAGGAAGTAGTTCATACCTCCTTCCCTCACGCTGGCCAGGTGGACATCCGAAGGGAAGACCTTGTGGAGGAAATCAGAAGGAGAACAAGTCAGCCCCTCTGCATCTCCTGATGTGAGCAGACTCTGCCAGCGGAAAGTGGGACTGGCACAGCTGGACACTAAGACAAAACCGCGTGTATTCGTCAACAGTTTCGCACATCTCTGTGCCAGCAGGAAGACCTGAAGCGTGAACAGAGACTTTTTATTTTTATGATTATCGCATTGGTAATTATTGGCAAAAGTGGCCAGGTACTACACTATTTTACATAGGCTTAATCCACTCTGTTCTCCCAGGCCTGGACCTAAGATGGTCTCATCTATAGGGCCCCCTCCCTGAAACAAGAGGGAACATCGCCGAAAGTCCAATAAAATGCCTCAACCACTGGACCCTGGTCACTATTGCGGAGCGCCCCCGCCGTCAGGGCCCGAACCATTCGGATCATTTTAGTGATGGAAGCTGGGGTGAAACCAAGACCCCAGGTGAAAGGGGCGCCTGGGGCTCTCATCCCCAGCCCGCATTCAGAGGGTTTGGCGAGTTACCTCTTGCTAGCCCTGAGGTCTGCGGCCACAGCCTGGGCCGGGGGCTTTCACCTGCGGTTCGAGCTTCCCGTGGCGCACGTGCAGCGGCCGCCTCCACCCCCCAGGGGCGGGGTCGTGGTCACGGCCAATGGGAGCCTGGGAGGTGGAGGGGCAGGGAAGCTTCCAGAGGCCGAAGGGGAGGAGGTTATAAAAGAGGGTGCCGGCCGACCAGCGCCAGAGCCATGCAGTCCAAGCGGGAATGTGAGGTGAGTGGTCGGTCTCCAACTAGGGACTTCGCCAACCCCGCTGGCGCACGAAATAGGGGGCTCCTGTGGCCCCAGCGCCGGAGGCGGAGTGGGGGTGGGCGCGACGATCCGCCATTCCAACCTGCCCTTTCCCCTTCAGCTGTGGTGTGAGAGGGTGAATCCAGAGAACAAGGCGGCATTGGAGGCGTGGGTCAGGGAGACGGGCATTCGCCTGGTGCAGGTGAACGGGCAGAGGAAGTATGGCGGGCCGCCCCCAGGTACGGTAGTCCCAACCTCGACGGCCGACCAGCCCCCCCGTGGGGGAGGGGCCCACCCCGGGTCCCCGTTACACTCAGCCAGGCAATTGCGGCTCCCCACCCCCCTCCCACACCTCTCACCCAGCCTTGAAGCTGCTCCGGCTCCCTCCTGCAGGTCCCGTTAGCTAGTCACCTGGTTTTGCCGACTTCCCGGGGACGGCGTTGTACCCATTTCTCCGACGCCTGCACGGGGACTCGGGGCCGCAGCCCGCGCGGTCCCGGTGGGTGACGGTGGCCCCCACCCCTCCCCGCAGGCTGGGTGGGCAGCCCGCCGCCGGCGGGTTCGGAGGTGTTCATCGGGCGGCTGCCCCAGGACGTGTACGAGCACCAGCTGATCCCGCTGTTCCAGCGCGTGGGCCGCCTCTACGAGTTCCGCCTGATGATGACCTTCAGCGGCCTGAACCGCGGCTTCGCCTACGCCCGCTACAGCTCGCGGCGCGGCGCACAGGCCGCCATCGCCACGCTGCACAACCACCAGCTGCGCCCCTCCTGCCCGCTGCTGGTGTGTCGCAGCACGGAGAAGTGCGAGCTGAGCGTGGACCGGCTGCCGCCGGGGCTGAGCCGCCGCGCGCTGCTGCTCGCTTTGCAGCCACTGGGGCCCGGCCTGCAGGAGGCGTTGCTGCTGCCCAGCCCCGGGCCGGCGCCCGCGCAGATCGCGCTGCTCAAGTTCAGCTCGCACCGCGCTGCCGCCATGGCCAAAAAGGCCCTGGTGGAAGGTAGGGTGGAGGCTTGGGGACCCAGTGGTTGGGGTCAGACCTGCTCTACCAGACACTTTATCCGCTACATGATGCTGGGTGAAGTCACATGATCTTAACCAAACAGCTTTGAATTTGCAAACAGACTATTTATTTGAACTCAGATTTTTAAATTTCCAGTGCTGTTAGCACTGCCACTCAGCAACATTTAACACTTGGCCTGCAGTTAACTCCTGAGTTACTGTTCAACTTTCCAAAGAAAGAGTGAGCTTGCTCTTTAAAGGTAGGAGGCTCTTTTTAAGAGAAATTGACTTGCCCCAGGCTGTCTGAGCCTGCCTTTCTTTGATCCCTGGTGGAACCTACTTCTATCCTCCAGTGAGAATCGCCCAGTATTTAGCATATTAACCTAATTCAGAGCAAGTCCTCTTAGTAAAGATTAGCTATTGTGATGTTCATGAGGCAGTAAAGCCTGCAGCCAATGCACCTCCAAGGAATCTTGGTAGGTGTTGCACCTCCTTTTCAAGTACTGTGAAGCCTGGAGAAGTTAACAAGCCTGAGGCCACAGCAAGAAATGGGGAGGCTTAGAAATTAAACACAGGCCTTTGTCACTCCAAAGGGTTCAGCTCTCTGGGAGCTTGGGCCTAGGCTTTGACCTGTCCATCTTTTCCCTGCAGGCCAGTCACGCCTCTGTGGAGAGCAGGTGGCAGTGGAGTGGCTCAAGCCAGACCTCAAGCAACGACTCCGTCAGCAGTTTGGGGGTCCTTCACTGCGGCCCCTACAGTCGGAGAGCAGCCGATTGGCCCTAGCCAGGGACAAGCTAGAGTCCCAAGGGGCTCGGGCTGCTCTGCAGCTGTTGTGCCAGCAGATGAAGTTGGGCATCCCAGTCTTCCTCACCAAGTGTCTGGGCACTGGCCCTGCTGGCTGGCATCACTTCTGGTACCAGGTGGTGATCCCTGGGCACCCAGTGCCCTTCAGTGGCCTCATCTGGGTTGTGCTGGCCCAAGATGGGCAGGATGCACATGAAGTGGCCAAGGATGCTGTGTCTGCCCAGCTGCTGCAGGCACTGAGTAAGTCAGGGGCCAGCCTCCTGCAGCCTCCTGTGGCTGAGGCAGGTATCATGGTTAAGTAGTGACCCCACCCTCTCCACAGGCAGCCTGACCAAAGGGGCATAACCTGTGTCAGTCCCCAGCCCAGCAGGCCTGGGTAACCACTGCCCCCAAAGTGGGGAGGAGCATGGGCCCTGCCTTAGGCCTGACAGCCCCTAGCTGGGCAGGGTCCCAGCACACACCTGGAGGCAGCTCAGGTTTGGCTGAGCTGTGCTGAGGGACCCTGCCCTCCTCCCAGCCGAGGGTCTGACCCGTGGATATTCCTTACCCGTTCTCTGTGACACACACACACTCTCATTACACAGCTTAGCATGAAGCTTTGCTTGTTTTCTTGTCCTCTTTGTTGTTTTTTTATTTGGGGGCTGGCAAAGCCAAAAGGTCAGAAGTCTCACCTTTGTCCCCACCACTTGCCGTTCTAGTTTTGGTTTATGTACAGCTTTGAGTTTTTCTATGCTGGTTGTATTTATATTAAACCCCTGGTTGGTGTACACCTGTGTCAGTGCTGTGGCCTTGTATTACAGTAGCAGAGTGAGGGCCTGCTGCAGGGTTAGCACCCTCCACGTCAGTGCCGGGAGTCCTGAGCCTCTGTCTGCTTGTCTTGGCAACACCTTGGCAGCAAAACTCTTGCCCGGTGGACCTATCTTGAGATTCAGATCACCCCCTCAATCACTGTCATCCTCACTCTCCTCCTCTTCTTCCCCAGCTGTGGGATCCTGTTCTTCTTCCCTCAGTCCTGCAAAGAAGTCATCAGTGCTCCAGGCCTTGTTGCTCAATGCCCGCAATGGTCCTCCCTTTTTCTTGCGCCGACGGTAGTCATCCACCACCACAGCCCGAAGCTGGGCCATGTCCCAAAACTTCACACGCTGGTCGTGGCCACTGCTGGCCAGGAATCGGCCACAGTGGGAGAGAGCCAGCTCTTCTACAGGCTCCCCGGCGTGCTGACCCACACTGCCCACCACACGGTTCGGCAGGATGTTCACAGCCCTAGACAGAGAAGGGACCCTGGGTATGGGAGCCAGCTGGGGACACCTGCCCTACCTGTGACCCAAGGCCATCCCAGCCTCTGACCTGATCACTCCATCCGTGGAGCCAGTGCACAGCAGATTCTCAGTGACCGGAACCATGCAGTCGATGGACTCTGCCTTCAAGGCAAAGCGGTCACTGGTGGCCCCAAAGCCATTCCAGTTGAAGAGGTAGATGGTGCCTTCACTGGAGCCACAGGCTACCTTCTTGCCACACTGCAGAGAAATCGAGCAGAGCGTGTCCATGGAGCCACAGTTAAGTCCCTACACATACGCCCTCCCAACAGCAAGCACAGCCATACTTTCATGAGTGTGACAGAGGTCAGGTCTCCAGACTGGGGTTCGGAGAGCAGCTCGAAGCGGCGTCGTTTGATGTTGAAGACCCCAAGGCAGCCATCCCCACTGTTGGGGAGGAGAGTGGCAGGTTTGGCCAGAGGCTCCCAGAGGGAAACTGAACACAAAGGAGAGCAGCAGCTAGACTACCTGGCTGTGAGCAACAGCTTCTTGGCTGGGTCCAGGGCCATGTCAGCAATGTACTCCTCATGCTGCCGCATGTCCATCAAGGGGCCTTCCTTTCGCTGGTCCCAGAGCCGGATGCCACCTGTGTCATCTCCAGTGGCCAAAACATTCTCATCCACCAGCAACAGACAGTTGATAGGAGCACTAGAGACAGATGCATTCGTTTTGCAGCTTCTTTTCCCCAAGGACTACTGGTCTTTACCCCTCACCTCAATATAGAAATACTTCCTCTTACCTGTGAGCCTTGGAAATGCGTCTTTCTAGCTGGCCATGCCCCACATCTAGAACATGGATGGCTTTGTCCTTGGAGACAGTAACAAGTTCTGAAAGGAAAGATACCTGGGTTATGGCACTGTTCCCCTCCCACCACCCTGTTGCCTGCTGCATTCCCTAATACTCACTCTGCCCGTCTGCAGAGAAGGCCACAGCTCGGCAGGACTTGAGATGGTGACCTGAGGACCAGAGCTCCTTGGTTTCTCCTTCTTGGCACGAGTAGGAAAAGCTGGGGGTTGGGGGAGGAGTAAATAAATGCTCAAGTAGTCAACCTCCTGCCTACCTAGGACTCCTACTTAAGACACCTTCAAATTCAAGGAGCTACCTATTTTCCATTTTCAATGAGCTTCAGATACTGGACCTTTTTACTCATTCTATACACAATACAAAGTACATTTGCTAAGGACTTCTTGGCAACTGCACCCCTCTCTCCTTTATCATCCTTGGAAACCTCAGTCTGGGGCAAGAATAGGAATGTATGACTGTGGATGCACAGAAATATTTGCTAAATAAGGATAGCCCCAGAAGTTGGAAATGTGAAAGTCTGCGGTAGGCTCCCGCTCGCCAGTTGCACAAGAGCTAAAGAAAACAATGAGTGGCCCACACTGATGATACATTGAAGGGGAGGGTGGGTCAAATGGAGATGGAGCCTCCAAGGCTGGGGAGTAAGCTCAGCTTGGGGCAAGTACCTGCCCACAGAACAATGCCTCAGAGCAGACCTCAAGAAAGGGCTGAATGAGTTAAGTGCTCAACTGCCTGGGTTCCATTTCAGAACTGCTTGCTTTTTACTCTGTCCCAGTGCCCACCTAGCATGAAATAGTTATTTAAACGTTCAGGGAAAGCACCCTGGGGAGATAACTAAAGTGATGACATGTGAATTCAATCATGAAGACTAAGTAGTTCACCTTGCAGAGAATAAGGGGCAAGTACTGGAGGCAGAAGCCCAAGCCCCTTCCAGGGCAGACACAGAAATGAGGGAAGTTACATGCCCACCAGGAGTGGGATTCCCTTCTACATTTGTTAAATATTTAATTTGGTGCTATACTGACACTTGGCACTGTGCAAGGTAGATACTAATGATCCTATTTATAAAGATTTTATTGATGCACACAAGAACAGTGGAGTAGGCTTGGGGGGTGGGAAGAGTGGGGAGGTCTGCTGTGCCATGTGGGTCACCTCCCTGGTCTGGAACCCAACTCATGCTGCAGTGGCTCGAGACAGCTTGATAGCACTGACATAACCCCTTGCGCCACCAGGGTGGCCCTAATAATTCCATTTTTAAAGATGAAAATACACACGTTACCTTGCAACTAATGAGGGGATTGAAACTTAAAGTCATTAAATCGGACAGCACAGCACAACTCTCCTGTTTAATATGTTCAATGGCTTTTCTCTGCTTCCACTACGTCTTATTTTCAAAATCAAACAAGTACTTAACACCTATCCTGGGCTAGAAACAGGAGTTGGAACATACAACAAAAAACGGACTACAGATTTATACTCCAGTGTTTTCCAGACTCCAGTCATGACCCATTAGTGACTTTTATGGCACTAATTAGAATTTTATGTGTACGTGCAATAACAACAGAATCCAGTAAACCAGGACAAGATCCGATTACATCACACATGATGTAAAAGGTATTTTTACTGTAGAGTGAGATTTTAAAAGTTTGTAAAGTATTTGTTTGGTGGAGAAGATGAGCAGTCAAATAATCGCATAAAAGGACACCTGGCTACAAACCACCGAAGTTTATGAGGGAGGGTACCAGGTGCCAGCACAGCACCTAACAGGTACTCTGAGTCGGGGCATGGCGCAGCTGAGTCTTGCAAAATTTGTCTCCCAGCAACTCTCTCCTCTGCCCTGTCCAGCTCCATCCCTTCCGAGCTTCCGGACAAGGCACTCCCCACGTCCTCACCCCGACCAGCACTTACACGTACACGTCCCCGTCCACATCCCCAGCCGCCAAGAGATCGCGGGTCGGATGAAACGCCAACCCACTGGCCGGCGCTTCCAGCACGATGTCTTCCGGGGTGTCTCGGATCCTGGCCGGGGCTTCTGCCACATCAGGGTCCTCCTCGTCGCTCCCATCCTCCGCGGACCGCTCCTCACACGTGCGATCCATGCGCAGGTAGATCGCCGGAGCGCAGGAGCCGGGCACAGAGCGCAGGCGCGAGACACGCCAGGGGAAAGAAGGCCGCTTCTGCGTGGGGGGCGGGGCCGGAAGTGGCGCTGAGAGTGCTCCGGAATCCGGAAGAGGCGGGGCCGGCAAATGTGGAGCGCGTAGAGCGGGTCAGAGGGCACTCGCGCCCAAAGGCGGCCACACGCCACTGTTCTCTTGGCCTGTACCTGAACCAGCTAGAGTGCGCGACCATCAGTCATTCCCTTCCAAGGGGACTTTCAACATAAAGCTGAAAAATGCATGTAAGTCCTTTCCTTTAATCCCCGTCGACGCTGTTTGGTACTCCTTCCGGTAGAAGAGCGGGACTGCAATCCTTCATAATCCGGTGATACCCAAGACCATGACAAGCATGAGCGTGCCGGTCAGAAAACAGAAAGGCCCACGCAGCAAAAATTGAGCATGCAGGGGCTGCGGGCTGCAGACAGCCCTGCATACACGCTTAAGCCACTGTTTGCTATTCGCTTTCAACATATTCGTGGCCAAAAAGCAAAGTATCCGGCCCTTTACTAGTTTGGCTGCAGACCCATCGACGGGGCCAACAGTGATGAGGACTGGCAATAAGCTTCTGAAGAGAAAAAATGGACAGGATAGTGGACAATCCAGAATCTTGGTTACAAAAATTCCACCAAGATGACAGCATTCCACATCACAGGGCAGAGAAGCAAGAACTCCTGTGGCTGAACCTTGCCACATCCCTGTTGTACTCACCCAGAGGAGTCTCCAAAGACAAAAACAAGTTGCCATGTGACGTTGGGAGTCCCACTGTGTGGCCAACCAGCGGGCCATCCCACAAGACTTGGTGGTTCTTACAGAAACTGGCTTTAAACAAAGGCCTCAGGAGTGCTTGATAAAAGCAACTTTCTAGGTATCTTCATCTGAGCCAGGTGCTGCAATTTTTCCTAAATAGTACCAAGGCCTACAACCATGGTTGAGGTAGACAGGGCCCAATTTATTAGGTGCTATGCACAAAGCTAGCCTCCTGAAAAAGTCCTTGGCTCTTGGATCTCTGAAGCCCACACATCTTGCTCAGTGCAGATGTCAGCTACAGAGACTACCAGAAAAAAAATTGACCTTTATTGGCCAAGTACCAGACTGAAGTGCTATAATGCACAAAAAGAAAAAGGGTGAGAGCTTTTTTCAAAAGCCATGAAGCCCACCCTTGACCGTTATCAAACTCTTCTGGGTGTTGAAAGGCATCAAACCCCCTTGCCTGGGACAGGGATTCCCCCAAAGCACTTCCTCAAAGTTATCTGGTCAGCCAGGGAAATTGGTGCTTGCAAGCAGTAATTTGTGTTTGGAATTTACTAATCTCCCAGGATGGCATAAATTCATAAAAGGTTTTTACTTCCACAAGTGATTTTCATTAGGTACCTCCTGTAGAGCCCAGTCTTACTTAACTGTGGAGTCAACTGATAGCCTCCGGGGCTGACCCCAAGCCCCAGGGAAGCTCTGCCCTAAGACTAGGCCATTCGATGGGCCTGAAGTGAGTCTAATGTTTGAGACCAATCATCCTTAACGTGTCTTAGTCCACCTCTTACCCATGAGTGAAGGTCACTCTCCCCATCTCCACTGGCCACTCTGGCTATTAAACATCCTTATTATCAAGGAATCTAGAACAACAGCAGGAAAGGACTGAGCTGATTTTTCTGCACGTGATGATACAGTCAGTGGAATTCGTAGTCCTCTTGGAGATTCAGCACCCCAATGGGATGCTCAACACAAAGACACAATAGTTTGCCAATTTTAATGGAACTAAATGATTATACAATAAAAGTGTATATATATTCACAAAAACACCATACGACTTTTCTGGGAATTGTATGAAGAAAGCAGTAGAAAGTATATCCTTGTGGAGAATGTTCTTGGAGTTGATACTGGAGATTAGTATTTTGGTCTTTTGACCTCAACCCTACAATGGAAAGAGATGCAAGTTGGAAGATGGATATACAGGCAGCTCTCCTGCCCACCTGTGTCTATGCAGGTGCCTCTCTTTTTCTTTCCCCTTTTATTAATAAGCCTTTTAAAATAACAAACAAACCTATATACTTAGCAATTCCTGACAGTTCTCTAGAGGAAAACTAAAATGCTCACCCATCAGCTTCCATCTTCTTCCTTTTCTCAATGATCTGCAAAAAGAACCATTAGAGTTGATAATGATGATGCTGACGTAAACTGGCCTCAAACCCAAAGCTGCCTTTTCTCAACTTTGCGCAGGTCTCCAACCCCCAGCCAATGCCCCGGGGCAGGATCTTCTAGCTGAAGCCCTCCCAGCCTGAGCAGCAGTCCCACTTACTGCACTAATCTTCTTCCACTGACGATCTAGTTCTGCCTTGTCATTGGTTTCCTTGAAGCGCCTGGTTTTACGCCCTTCAGACATCTTGATACCGTACTGGAAAGCAGCCCTGAAAACAAGGGTAGTGGGGAGCAGCAGGCATCAGAGGTTGACAGCACTAGGAATCCCTTCCAGAGGCTCCATTTGGGACTGTCTCAGCCTATGCCCTCTCTTCACTCCCTGGACATATTTAGTACCAACTCACTTGGGTAAGGCCTCCTTGTTGTTCATATATTCACTGTATTCCTCCTGAGTATCAAAGTCCCAGCGGCCTAAGGGGCCCTTCTTGTTACCCTGTTGCAGGAGAAAACGGGAGGAAAAGTCGTCAGTGGAAATGTAATTTTGACCCATGATTCACCCTTGACTGAAGTCAGACTTTCCCACGATTCTCAAAGGTTTCACAATTCATAAGTTCTACCTTAACAAATAACGGTAAGTGTTTATTTACGCACTACCTGTTGTCAGACACTATTCCAAATACAAAATACACATCCTACTTAACTCTTAAGAACTCCTATTAAGAAGGAACTAAAAACAGAAAGATCACTAATTGGGAAAACATTTTCTCACACAAAAGTAGCGATAAAGGACTGATCACAAAAATATACGGAGAACTGATGAA
>NW_004567122.1:30197444-30214266 GCF_000260355.1 Condylura cristata | reverse complement strand
AGAAAAGTGAAACACAAACAGTAAAATAAAACAAGGCAGAACTGAGGTTAAACAATGTTCCAACATGGAATTAAACCTCGCTCTTAATCATTGCAAGGCACTACGAACAAAGGAAAAAGAAGAAATTCCTCATCATTAGTGGTGTTATTGTCTGCTGAAGTTTGTTCTTGTTTAGAAGAAAATTTCAACCTGGTTAGAACAAAAATCAGGTATTTTCTAAATGTTACAATTCCTTCTGTCCTTTCACTAAAGGCTTGCTTCCTGCTAGGATGGAGGTTAAAGCCTAGCACTTTGTGGAAAATCTCATTTGCTGCAGAGACTTAAACTAGGTAAGCCGCCCATGAGCCCACAATGCTGCTGCTCTTGTTGCTGCAGCTGAGAGGCTAAGACCAGTGAGACGTGGCTCTTTGGTCTGTGTGCAAAAGAGTAATTTCCTGAGCGCCTCCCCTGCCCAAACACTTCCACCTCCACACCTGGTCCATTTTGCTATAATCCACCTCCTCGTCACTGTCCACGGCCATGTCATCCATCCTAAGGAGAAACAACATTAAACACGTAAACAGACGGAATAGGCCCAGACCCTATGCTGGTATGACTACCCTGCTTGACCACCCAATCAGAGTCTGACAAGACAGTTCTTTCAGTGAGAAGTGCCCCATGTCCAGGCAAATCAAATTCCCATATCATTCCCTGAAATTTTTTTTCTAAGCACCCCATCCTCCCCCCTTTTTTTTTAAAGCAGGATCTCACATACGTGGCTGGGTAGCACTCAGCATAACTGTTGGACATTCCAAAGAAATCTCCCAGTTGTTTCTTGTCCTCTGGCTTCTTCAGCATATGCTTTGTTAAAGAAAATTCTACTTCTATAAAGATGCTTCAAGCAGGAAGCATCGGAGGAAAGTAGTTCTCACATAAACAGTCTCCTTAAGGAGACGGCTGAGAGCTGGGATGGATTTTCCGACAAAGGGAAAGGCATGACCTCATCCAGGTCAAATTTAGCACAGAAGTGAAGCAGTGGGGTGAGCAAGGGGATGCAGGGAAGCAGGTGGAGTTAAAGATAGGTATTCTAGGCCCTCCCTGGTGGCGCAGCGGGTTAAAGCACAGCAGTGAGAATCTGAAGCCACTTCCGCATGAGTTCGATTCCCGCCTGCTGCCTGCCGCCTGCCCCGGAGGAGACCACATGGCGAGCCAGACCCCTCCTGACCCGCCCGCTGCTTCCCTCAGCAGTATACTTTGTCATTCTGCCTGTTCTGCTCCCCACTCTGTCTCTGGTGAAGCCTCTCACCGCCCCTAAGCCTCTGGCCTGTACCCCAGTTCTGTATGCACAAATAAATAAATAAATCTTTAAAAAAAAAAAAAAAAAAGATAGGTATTCTAGAACACAAGAATATTTTCAAAGGATATGATTCTGTCCCTTCCCAGCCAGCAGAACCCGCAAACTTCTCATTGATTGATTTGATCAACTCCTTGGCAGATGCAGGTCCTAGGGAGAGAACTCTGTTTAGACTTTAAAACAACAAACTCAAATCCTCTTCTCCACAGCATACTTCCAATCTACGGCTTTTATAACATTTTTTTTTTTAAACCACAGAACCCTTTCGGCTAACAAATTGTTCAATCAAATTATAACTAATAATGAGTTACTCTGTTGTGATGGGTAGGGTGTCTAGACTATCTGCTGGACCTGCCTCATCAGAAACCTATAGCTACAAGAATTACAGCTAGTAGAGCAAATATGCTATGTCACTGCCCAGGAAGATGAAGTAAATTCTAGATTTATCTTTGTAATCTATAAAGTTAGATGTAGACTTTGGGAACTCAGAACCAGGAAGCCCCTAACCCCACCCTCACCAGCTCTGAGCTCAGTCCAGGGCCAACTAGGACCTTGAGAACCAAGACAAGATGCTGTAAATATAACCCACCTTTGTCGGCATCCATGGGCTAGAGAGAAAAGAGAAACTGAAATGAGCTATCACAAGGCATTCCCATACATCCCTCCCCCAAGACAGAATCAGTGCCTACCCAGCCCCGCCCCGACGCCCCCGTTTTCAGGATGGCTCCTACTCCGGCTAGGCACCCCACAGGAATCATACAGCAACAGAGGGGCAGACATGGAGATGGGCACTCCACCACTTGTACCAGGGCCATCTCACCTCATCGTCTACTTTCGGCTTTTCAAAGTAGCTGTGCCTCTTTTTCTCCTCCTCTCTCTCTCGGTCTCGCTCCCGTTCCCGATCTCGTTCTCGTTCTCGCTCCCGTTCTCTGTCACGGTCTCTGTCTCTTTCGCGATCTCGCTCCCGTTCCCGATACCTCTCCCGCTCCTTGTCCCGAGGTGTCTTAGTCGTGGAGGGTACATAATCCCCAATGTCTTCAAATATACTAGGAAAACAGAGATCAGTAGTGACCAGAGTATACACACTTCCTCTTCCTTTTGTCAGATTCTAACAACAAGGCCTCCCCAAGATGTCAAAGACAAGACTGCAATCAGAGTCCCCTCCTCCCTCAGACCAGGTGAGGGGGCTAGGGTACATACTTCATGTCAGCTTCAGGGGGTTTCTTCTCTTCCAGCTTCCCTAAAATATAAAGAGAGGAATGGAGAAAATATTACTGAATTAAGTCTACTCAGCCTCTACAAGATCTCCAATGCTCAAGGCCCTTTTATAATATTTTCTATTTAAAAGGTGGGAAAACAAAAGCCAACCAGACTCTCCCTCCTCATACCTCAGAGCTACCACAGATGAGGCAAGTAGACAGAACTTGTATATAACCAACCCCTTGCCAATGTTCTATTGCTCCCCAAGAACTTATCAATATTCTGGAAACAGAAGAATCCACCCCCAAGCACCCCTTTAGGGGTAAAGTTTCTCTCCCCAAATAGGTTACCTTTATCCTTCTTCTTGAGCTTCTTGTTGCGGGTACCCTGCCTCAAGTAGGAAAGGATCTGGGTAAGCTTGCTGATGACAATGTCATTTGTGGTCAGAGTGGTCTGGGCCTGAAAGTCCCAAGCAAGAATGTTATATACTGAGTCAAGTAACTCTCCAATTACTCAGTTACTTAACAAACTGAAGGACAAGTCAGAAGTAACTAGGTAAAGACAGGGAAAGGAGGCACTGCAGAAGCTCATTCCTGATGATGGAACTGCATGCTGCACAAAGGCCTGGGTCAAGAATAAATCTACAGGTCTCCCTGAAGGTGTGGGGGTTAACGTCTCCACGCTATCAGCTATCACCACCAATACAGCATGAGTTCAATCCAGGGCCAGGGAACAAACCCACATGACACAGCAGACCTCTCTGTCTCGCCCGATGTCCCCTCGGAAGTGTATTTCGGCCGATCTGCCTGTTGTGCTCCCCAATCCGTCTCCGGTGAATCCTCTCACTGTCTCCACCCCACACCTGTGGCCTGCACCCCAGTTCTTGTATGCATAAAAATGTAAATCTTTTAAAAAATCATAATAAATCTACATTCAAAAAGCTACAAAACTACAGTACAAACAAAGCACAATAGAAAGTGGCTGGAGAGGCCAAATTCATAGGCCACATAAAACATTTTGCTTTGGGCCCTCCCTGGTGGCGCAGCGGGTTAAAGCACAGCACTGAGAATCTGAAGCCACTTCCGCATGAGTTCGATTCCCGCCTGCCGCCTGCCCCGGAGGAGACCACATGGCGAGCCAGACCTCTCCTGACCCGCCCACTGCTCCCCTCAGCAGTGTACTTCGTCGATCTGCCTGTTCTGCTCCCCACTCTGTCTCTGGTGAAGCCTCTCACCACCCCTGAGCCTCTGGCCTGTACCCCAGTTCTGTATGCACAAATAAATAAATCTTTAAAAAAAAAAACATTTTGCTTTGTCCTAACAATGAGAAACCACTGAAAGTTTCCCAACTGTCAAGAGAGAAAAATTCAAGCTCTGAAATGATCATTCTGATGATGTCTAAAACCCGAAGTGAAAAAGGGATTGCGGAGACTGGTAGGATGGTAGCTAAAGTACAAACTTTCTTTTTAAGGTGATAAAAATGTTTTAATGATTATGGTGATAGTTGCACAAATCTAAGAATGTACTGAATGCCGCTGGATGTATACTATTATAAAAGGTATCATAATATATATGATATGTGAATTATACCTCAATCCATTTATAACACACCAGGAGGAAACCAGAGTCGGGTTAGGGAAACCAATTAGGACTCTTTTAATAGTTCCGAAGGGACTAGATGGTTGAGACTGGAATAGTATTAGAAATAGATAACAGTGATAGATTCAACTGATATTTGAGAGGTAAAAAATAGGCCCTGGTGATGGATTTAACGTTCAGAAAGGTTCACGTCACAGGCTTTGAGGACCCAGGTCACTCACCTCCATGGTGGGGCAATCGGCCTTGCTGCGAATAAGCGTTGTGGGGATGTCCGTGTCAGCGTACTCATCATCCAGGTCTACCACATAAGCCATACGGCCCGGCAGGAACAGCTCGTTCCGCTCATATGCTTTGCTCTTGAAAAGCATGCGGTAAACGTTGCGGCCTAGAAACAGGAAGTGCAGCAATGAGAACTTCGCCTAACAGCCTAGCTACTAAAAGCTGACTCTAACCCGGCCACCGTGCCAACTGCCAGGCATGACCTGCTTCCTTCATTGAACCTTTCTCTTAATAAGAATAGTGAGGTTGAGCGTTAAGTGATTAGTCAAAACTCATATGGCTATCAAATGACAGAACAAACAACAGGACTCAGGAAGTCTAATTCCAAAGCCTGCACTAGATCAGCTCTTCTACATAGCCCCAGACACTATGTATTTAGCATGGTACTAGATATGTGAGAAAGAGGGCCCTCCCTGATGGCGCAATGATTTATTTAAAAGACAGACTATGAAGCTTTCCACAGCCACTGCAGCACAAGTTCAATCCCCAGCCAGGGAGCTGACCCACATGGCATGGAAGACCACTCCTGACCCGCCTGCCACTCCTCTGTGGATTTTAGTCAATCTACCTGTTCTGCTCCCCACTCTGTCTCTGGTGAACCCTCTCGACACCCCTGTACCTCTGGCCTGTACCCCAGTTTTGTCTGAATAAATAAGTAAATCTTTACAAAAAAAGATGTATGAGAAAGAAATAGATTAAGTTTAAATATCAACGATGGGGAAAAACAGCTCTATTACATGCTCAGTAAGACAGACACATTAGAAATATTATTTCTCTTTGTCCCAATAACCCCAAGAGGTTAACTTTTACTCCATTTGTGCAGACGGACAAACAGGTCCTAAGAAGCAAATTTAATTGCCTGAAATAACACACCTAATATGCTTTCACCTATATGATTCACACCTAGGTCTCTCTGACTGGAAATTACTGATTTTTAATCATTACCTCCCTTAATGTATAAGCCCCAATCTGAAAGTGCTTCCAACTTAACTGAGGACACATTAATAGCATATACAAAATAACTAAATCTATATGTTGAGTTCTATCAGTGTTTTATAGAAAACAGCTGGCTTGAGAACAAAAGAGGGGAATGAAGGTTGAGGAAAAAGTAAAGTAAATCATGCCCAAATTCTCTATAATTTCACCTGGAATGCAGTCAATATGCAGAAACTGTACTCACCCAAACGGGTCTTAAATTCAATTTTATTCTCAGGATCCTCGTCTTTCCTGGAAAGACAACATTTTGTTGTTGTTAAATATGTCCCTGCATTAGGCACCACCTCCTAAACGCTCCAGGGAGACTTCCTTAACTCTCCAGCTCTCCCCGACCTTTACTTACTTGGTTTCCTTCTGGGGCTTTTCCATCAATTCTTCCTCCTCTTTCTCCTTGCTGGCAATCTCAGCTCGTACCTAATAGGAAAGCAAGTAGTGTTAAGGCGTTTTTCATGGTTCATATATTTACTAACTACCACTGTACCACATTGTGCCATTTAGTAAGAATGCAGCTTACAACAGGAGAAACAAATTAAACAAATATCTAACTACAATAACTGCTATAAATAAAGCAGAAAAGCTTTGCAAGAATGCAGGAAGTGGGAAGTAAGGATGGGGGGACTGAACCATAACTGGTAATCAGGGAAGGTAGTCAGGGAGGGTCTTCCCAAGAAAACAAAATTGAGACTCAAAGGATGATAAGCAGAAGGGCCACTGTTGGTCCTTTCAGATGGGATGATAAGCAGAAGGGCCACTGTTGGTCCTTTCAGATGGCCTGAACCAAAAGTAGTCTTGGGGCCTCCCTGGTGGAGCAAGGGGTTAACTCTCAGCACTGTCAAGCTATCTGTAGCCACTGCAGCACGAGTTTGATCCCCAGCCAGGGAGCTGACCCACACAGTGCAGCAGACCTCTATCTCGCCCACTGCTCCCCTCAGCAGTGTATTTCAGTAGAGCTGCCTGTTCTGCTCCCCACTCCGTCTCTGGTGAATCCTGCCCCCCACTCCCCTGCACCTCTGGTCTACACCCCAGTTCTTGTATGCATAAGTAAATAAAAATAAATCTTAAAAAAAAAAAAAGCACTCTCACTCCTCTAAGTTCATTAATGAGCATTCAGCATTCTAGCACCATTTTTCAATCACCCACCCAGACTCACCTTTTGAAGCAGAGCAAAATCTAAGCCTTTCACCAAATGGGTATGTTCCATGTCACCACCCAAGAATTTGGACTCCTGGATCAACTGTCTTCTCTTCTCTGCAGCTGATTTGTCCCTGTACAGTGAAAGAAGCCACATTAGAACAACTCCTTGTGGGTGGCAAGTGCCTCCTGAAATGGGCTCCAGACCAGGGAGAAGTCTGAGAAAGAGTTTGTGTTGTGACTGTATGACTCTTGGAGGCTCAGGGCCAAGTCCTGGCCCCACTGGCACTCACGCCTCAGCAGTGGGGCCCACAGCCCTGTAGTTAGCTGTGGTGCTGATCAGCTCAGTTTCCTCATAATCTTTGTTCACACCATCTCGTCGTTCCTTGGCACGGTCCCGGTACTTCTCTGCCAGCTCTCTTTCTCTCTCAATTTCTTGTTGTCGAAGCTTGGCATAGTAACTGTGACCAGACAAAAGCAAAAGTGTAAGGCTCACCAGTCACTACCCTAAAGTCAGATGGTTCCTGCTTGTTCTGCCATCCCTTCGGCCATCTCTCTATGGTGGAAGCTCATCTGTGCCATGGCTGATCGACAGGCCACTTCTTAATATTTGAAAGCAAACCTTCAGCATCTTCCAACTCAAACACACTATTCCAGTGCCATTAGGGGACACTCCATGTGTCATTTAGGAACCCTTTAATGCCACTCAACGCTACATTACTGAGTCTCTAGCCGTGGGATTTCTCCATACAGCAACCAAGAAGTCACCTGGATTTTTAGCATCTTCTGAAAGGATATCATTCCTTCTGGTCTGCCACCTCCAGAGAGAGGAAAAGCAGAGTACCAGGTCTTAAAAGTTTAGTGTCACAAGAAGGATGACAGTGATGACAGCCGAAATGTACTGAATGGTTACTACATGCCCAGCCCTGCTAAGCTCTTATCTGTACTGTTGCAGTGATCATGACAATCTGAGAAAATGCCCAAGGTTATCCAGCCAATAAGTGGTGAAGATCATTAAGACACCACAGATTGACACCAAAGCCCTGTGACATCATTTGACATAGCGCTCCTCTCCACTAAGAGAACAGGGACCCTCAAGCCAATCAAAAAATACTTTAATTTCTACCCTTATAACTTGTCCTATCCTCCCGACACTATCGACCTTAAGACCCAACACTGCTCCATCCTTCACCTTTTCTTTTTTCTCCTTCGGGCAGCTGGGTCTTCATCTTCATTATACTCTCTTGGCATCCTAAGAGAGAAAGAAATTCAATGATAGCACAATATTGCCACAATCTTAAGAAGCGGCTCTGAAAACTGAAGAAACACCTAAAATACTACCACAAGCAACAGTTTCAATCAGGCAAGCAGATATTCATATCAGAATTTGCAAGTAAGTAATTCTAAAGCTTTAGAAAGCATCACAAGCACCTGAGGAACTATTAAAATTATATATCCTCAACTATCTGCCCCAGACACTGAGTCTGTGAAGCTGAAAAGGATTCAGAAATCTGCCCATTTAAGCAACAACACTAACTCTACTGCAAACTGTCCATGGAACATATTTTGACAAAAAGGGAGATTATAGGGCATCACATTCCTCATTGGTACTCTAATATACAGAACAAAAGTCAGAACAACAGGTATCAAAAAAGAACTAGCCATCCAGTTTCTTAGACACCTAGTTGAGCAGATTTTCTGTGAGGAGACGGCTAACAGGTAGAATCTCCCCAGAACTTACTCATGGTGACGTGACTTAGAGGGTGGTGCAGAGGTAGGTGCAGCCCTTGGGGTCATAAGAAGTTTCCTGAAGTCTTCATTGGTGAGTTTGGACCTAAAAGGAAATGATTTAAAAATTAAAAAATTGTATACAATATTAATTAGGAAATGAAAATGTAAAAAACATGATTACTAAAAATCAGGGAGATACAAATTAAAAGACATACTACCTTTAATGCACCAGATTATTAACAATTAGAATTTGAGAAATCAAAAGTATGAAGAAATATGGGAAATGAGTACTTTCATCCTACTGATGAGAATATAAATCCAGAATAGCCAATTTGTAAGGCACTTTGGCAGTATTTTTCAAAATTTAAGTGATATATATACTAAGACCCAGCAACTCGTCACATACACTCAGCCTGGCAAGTTGCTGGCATCTATGTACAAGGCCAATAAAGCAGGCTCAACTGTAGCTTTAAAAATAATAAACACCAGGCCCACCTGGTTGCACAATGGGTTAAAGCGCAGCACTCAGAAACTAACCACAGCTGCTTTAGCACAGTTCGATCCCTTGCCAGGGAGCTGACCCACATGGCACAAACGACCTTTCCTGTCTTGCACACTGCTCCCCTGCCAATTCTGCTCCTCGTTCTGTCTCTGGGGAAGCCTCTCACTGCCCCTGCACCTCTGGCCTGTACCGCAGTTGTGTATGCATAAATAAATAAATCTTAAAAAAAAAAGAACTGGGGTACAGGCCAGAGGTGGAGGGGAAGTGAGAGGCTTCCCCAGAGACAAACTGGGAAGCAGAATAGGCATCGAGGAAGTATACTGCTGAGGGGAGCAGCAGGCATGTCAGGAGAGGTCTGCTGCACCATGTGGGTCACCTTCCAGGCTGGGATCAAAATTACACTGAGGTGGCTGCCAACAGCTTGCAGTGCTGTGTCCTAACCCATTGAGCCACCAGGGAGGGCCCATGAATAAATAAGTCTTTAAAAAAATAATAAAAACCAGGCCTCCTTGGTAGCCTATGGCTTAAGTCTCAGCACTATCACCTCTGCAGCCTGAGTTCAACCCCCAGCCAGGAGCTAACCCATATATGGCTCAGCTGACTTCTCTAGAAATGCAGGCTGCTCCCCTCGGCAGTGTATTTCAGTAAATCCACTTGTGCAGCTGGATTTACTGTCCCTGGTGACTCCTGTCACAGGCCCAGCCCCCACCTCTGGCCTATACCTCAGTTCTTCTACACACACACACAAATTACACAAAATTCTTTCACCACCACCACTGTTTCTACTCACTGCCCAACTCATTCCCAAGGCCCTACACACAAACACTCACTGGTGGAAGGAATGAGGATCGTCCACATCGTGGCCATCTGGAGCCAAAGGATTGGAGAAGGGCTCGCCTAAGAAAAAGAATGGATAGTAACTTAAACTCTTTGGTGTCATAATAATCCTGTGCAAAAGGTGGAGTCAGAGAAGTGAATTAATACAGATGTATTTTCCTGTCAAATGCTCACAGTTCTAGTGAAGAAAAAAGGCAAGAACATCGACTGTGACAATGCAACGTAGTAAGCGCTTTAGTGGGAAAACACTAGGAGCGGTGGAAGCCTCCTGACATGCCCTGAGCTTGTGCACTGGGGTGCACAAATGATGTCCCGAAGATGACATCTGACGATAAGACATATTGGAGCAATTCACGATTAAAGGAGAGGATAGAGGAAGAATGGTTTCGAAGATTAAAAAAAACTCCTGTCGTCACTTGGGGCAGGGTTCAAGCTTTGAGACCGAAAGTGGGGCGACCCGGCCTTACTGGGGACCCTACGGCTTCGCCAGGCTACACACGTCACAAGTCACAACGGGTTCAAGTTCTGAAGCCAAAAAAGATCTTCGAGCAAGAAAGGGCGTATGACCCAAGCCTTACTATCTCGCTCCGGCATTTTGTCCGCGGTCTTTCGACGCCAGCAAAAGCTGAATCTCCAACAACAACACAGCGGCGACAGGAATCTCCCCCACAATGCACCTCAGGAAACAACCCACAGTGCCTTGCGCCCTGCTACCCTTCCGCAGCCCCTACCCCGCTGCGGAGAAACCGGAGGCAGCCCTGGCATTACTTTTATGGCATTGGCTAACCTTTGTCCCGCCCCCTGTCGCCAACCAACCTATCGCGGAGGCCAGAGGGCCCGCCACTGTTTCGACTGGAGGAGTTGGCCGGAAAGCCGAGGGTGGGCGGGGCTTAGGGCCCAACAGACATGGCGGCGGCCGCGGGAAGTCGAGGGGTCCGGGCCCTGCGGGAGATTCGCATCCACTTGTGTCAGCGCTCGCCCAGCAGCCAAGGCGTCAGGTGAGGCGCGGCGTGGTGAGGTGGGCGGGGTTGCGCCTCCCGGGTCTTGCCCTCTACCTCCATGGTGGCGGTCTCATCACTTCACAGAGCCGCGCTTTCTCTGACCCCGCAGGGACTTCATCGAGAAACGCTATGTGGAGCTGAAGAAGGCAAACCCGGACCTGCCCATTCTGATCCGCGAGTGCTCAGATGTGCAGCCCAAACTCTGGGCCCGCTACGGTGAGCGCGGGATGCTGGGGGGTCCAGGACCTCGCTGGGGAACAGTGTTTGAGAGTCCGTGGCCCAAGGTCATGCAGACTCCTGTCGAGAGACTGGACCTCGGAGTTCGGCCTTTCTTTTGCCCTTGTTCCCCGTAAGGACACATACATCGCAAGCTTATGGGGTGTTTTGTGTCCCTGGTAAAATCTGCTTGGCGGCTGGCCCGGCCCTACGTAGGGACCAGGAGTTGCTATTTGCAAATCAAAAGATTTCAAGTAAGAGAAAAGAAACGGTGATCAATAATTCCTTTCAATATCGAGCCTTCCAAATTAAGACGTGCTGGTTCGGGTAGAGGGTGAGAATTTTAATAATAAAAACCTAAACTAGTAACTCTTTGTTGAGTAGTTAATGGTAGGTGCAGTTCTGAGTGCTTTTCTGCCTAAATTGCATTCATCTTTTTTCTCATTCTAGAGATTAGAAGGCTGAATTAAGAATGGGAGGAACGCGGCACTTTATGTAGCTAAGCAGTAACGGAACTAAGCCGTTACATTTGTTTCCATATTCCTAGCGTGCTCTTCTGCTGTATCTCCATGGCTGACACCTTGTTGTTTAGGTCTCACCTTCTATCTTGCCTCCTCAAAAAGGCATTCCCTTATGTAACATTCCCTGTAGTTCTTTTTTGAAATTACCTTATTTCAGTTTGCCACTGTCAGAAAATAGTTATGGTACATAACTGACTTGTAGTAAATATATTTAGTGAATGATGGTATTGTAACAATGACCTTTAACTACACCTTGCCTTGGAATGTCTGAGAGTAGATTGTTTCTAACAGAGGCTACCTGTTCATGTCATGCACTAATTGTTTTGAGTAGTGGGAGATGGACTCAGATCATTCCAATGTATTATACCAGATGGACTGTGAGCCATAGAATGGGCACCCAGAAGCCTGGGCCCATTCAATGTTTTTCAGTAGTTTCAGTGTCAATCATGCCTAAGAACTTGGCTAAAACACCTTCCTTCCCGCTGGTCACCAGAGGCTGCCAAAATTCTAGTTGGATTTGTGTTTCCTATATGTGTTTGAGACCCGCTGATTATGTTCTAGGCAAACAAAATCTAACTTTTCACATCTCTTTACTACCCGTCTAATCCTAACAAGACTGAAAGTTAAAGATCTCTTATACTTTGGCAGTCCCACAAGGCTGAGTAGATACTTAGTCACTTTTTTTCTCTCTTCAGCATTTGGCCAAGAGAATCATGTCTCCTTGAACAATTTCAATGCTGATCAGGTAATGAGAGCCCTGGAGAACGCACTAAGTGGCAAACCCTGAAGCTTCCACTGAACAGCCCCACAGCCTGGGCACTGCTGGACTGAGTACAGTGTGGATGAATGTATTCTCCAGTCCTCCATAAAGCTTATGTGTAAGAGACTGTCTCAGCATGTTCTTTTTCTCCCTCCACCCTCTACCCCTTACTGTAACTACAGAGGGAAAGCAGCTTATTATAAAAATAAAACTTTATTCTCTCCCGTCAAAAGTCATCAGCTGTGAAGTAAAAGAAAAAGATAGGAAAAGAAAAAGAAGATTCAAGGAAAAAGTAGACCACAGTTTCCTCAGGCCTTCCTGGCTGGACAGTGCTAGATGAATGAGATCCCAGTTAGGTTTAGGTGTGGAGCAGAGAATATGAGACCTCTTTATGGCTGTAAATCCCCAGAGAGGACTCCATGGCAAGGAAGGACAGGGTGGCGAGGATGAGGCATGTAGGTAGTGTCATCAAGAAGCCAGGTCACTCCTGAAGAGCTCTCTGCTGGAGAGCACGCACACGATCTTGGAGCTCTGCCACCACCTCATGCTTTTCCAAGGCCTGCAGCCCTGACTGTTGGTAGAAGTCCTGGGCAGCCTGAGAGCAGGAAAGGAAAGGATCAACACCTGGGTCCCTATGCTCTAACAATTTCCACAGCCTTAAGGTTAGCCCACCTATTCTTGGAAGAGAATACACTCCCAATAGGAGGGTGGAGGTTTTGAGCAAACGCCCACATAGGATAGCCAGGACCAGAGGAGTGACTCAAATTAAGATCCAAGGAAACAGGCCATGGTGAGGACTGGGGGGTAGGTGGGGGCAGACACCCACCTCTGGCCTATAGAGGAACAGCAGTTGCAGCAGCTCCAGACTCTGGCCTACTACTTCAGTGTCAGAGGAGGCTAGCATGCCCAGCAAGGCGGGGAGCAGGGGCCCTGGCCACATATGCCGGCAGTAAGCAGGACCCTTCTCTGCAACATTGCACAGAACTGTGAGTACCTGCAGACAGTCCCCACAGAGGATGAAAACCAACGAGTGTAATGACAGCTAAAATACATGTCCAGGTCCCATGCCAGTCACCTGTATATGCGTATTCCCCTGAACCACAACAACCCCCAGGGTTACAATTCCCAATTAACGAACGTGGAAAGTAAAGCTTAAACTGGCTAGCTGATTTTCCCAAGGTTAGCAATTAACTAGTTTACAGACCCTATCACCCCACCTGCCAGCTCTCAGCGCAGGCTCTTCTAAGGGGTCAGGCCTGTCCCACTGTTTACAGGCCTGTCACACTGTTTACACCTTTGGTCTCCCAAGTGACCCTAATACCTACCAGTACGCTCACCACATTAGATACTGGCAACAACTGCAAGAGGGGCTCGATGAGATCCAGGGAGAGCAGGGAGGTACACAAACTAGGACTGTTTGCTGAAAGGGGAAATGTCGGGGGGAAGTCCCTCAAGTGGCCTGAAAGTGCCGCACCCTCTCCCAGCCCTCCCCACCTCAACCCAACCCTGGGGAGGTCTTCCCACCATCTAGGCATACCTGTGAGGTTGTTAAGGAGCCAGAGGCCCTCAGGGAGCAGGCTGGGCTGTGTCTGGAGGAAGAACTGCAGAAGTATAAACAAGGCCGCCACAACACGCTCGTCTCCAAACTGCATCTGTCCACCTGCAGCCCCCACTGCCGCCTCTGTCAGCAGGTTGCTAAGACACCGAAGTACAGGACATGCCAACTACAAAGACAAGCTAAGAGTCAATGTAAGGAGGAAGGTGTGAAAGGCTATCCAGATCTTGATCTGTCCTTTTGACCTACCAGCTCCAATCCTGCACCCTCTGTTCTCTGGACAGCCCCGGCCAAGTCCAGCAGCAGCAGCCCCAGAGTGGCGAGAGCCCCTTGGGTGATGAGGAGCTCATTGTTGACCTGACTGGGCGACAGAAAGCAGTCACAATAAGCAAATGGCCTAAGTCTGAGATTTCTGGCCTCCAGAAAGAAAGAAGAACATGGAATGAAAAAAAAATTGACAGCCATCCTAGAAGCCTACACTCCCTGTCATGGAGGAGCCCCAGGGGGAGTGTGGCACGTTCTCCACAGGCCTGTGTTACCTGCAGATGATGTAGTGAAGGCACCAGGCAAACTCCACAGCGACCCCAGGGCTCAGCTTTGGGCCAGGTTGCAACAGCTGCAGCATGTGCTGGGGGAGAGTGGAGCCTAGAACTGAGCTGCCGGCAGAAGCAGAGCTGTGAGTAGGAACCACAAGCCCTAGCAGCAGGTGGCAAAGTATCCAAATTCAAAGCCTTTCCCAGCCACACACATGGAGCTAAAATGTGTCAGCTCTGGAAACCAGACTCGCTGAGGCGTCCAAGAGCCACCCCGCCGGCACATGTGGAGGCACAACTTTACTTACGGGATGATGCTCTCTGGAGCTTCCTTAGCCTGCAGAAGCTGGGACAAGGCGTATCCAAGGGCTTCCAGCACAGACAGGTGGGGGGACTAGGAATAGTGCAGGGATCTGACGCCAGTAGCTGGGCCGTAAGATTTCCTGAGGCTCAACCCTCTAGCACGGGGCAGGGGCCGGAGTTACCTACCCAAAGCCGGGGCGGCACGTATGAGGTTAAAAGGGTTGCTCAGGGATTCCAGGCAGCTACTCACCTGGATGCAGGCAGCCAAGGCTGGAACAATGCCCTGTGGCAGGAGCTGCTTCCTTACGGTCTCGCTCTCCACAATCAGGTTACCCAGTGTATACAAACAGAGCTCCTGAGGATGGACACACAAGTCCTGGGGTTGGCCATTTCTGGCCAGGGAAGGGAAGATGGAACAGCCTCGTCCCACAGGTTGGGCACAGGGAGTGAGATGTGATGGGTCCACACATGGCTATGGGCATCAGGGAAACTTGGTTGCCTTCCTCCCCCAACCTGCTGGCTCAAACGACCCAAAACACAATTTTAAAATCCCGGGTAAGAAGGGAAAAGACTTACTATAAAGTCTGCGCTGTAACCAGAGAGGAAGGTGAGGAGGTAGGAAGTGGCTGGCAGGCAGGCCTCGGCTACTGCAGGCTGCTCTGAGTGAGAGAGCTCATGAAGGCACCGAGCTGCCTCAAGCTGCAACAGGGCCTGGTTGCTAGTCAGGAGCCCGACCAGGGTGCGCATGCTGCCCTCCAGCCTAAAGAAGTGAGCACCATGTCCTGTTCAGCCTGTGGCCCGTCCCTCCTGGACTCCTGCTCAGAACACAACCACCAACACACCACCCACTGACCTGATGAAGGTCTTCTGTGTCTCCGGGTGCTGCAAACCTCGACGAAGGCTGACCAGAGCCCCCTCTCTCTCCTTGACCACAGGCCCCCTCTGGGCTTGCTGCAGAAACTTTTGGATCTGGAGTCCAGGATAGGGAGATGGTAACATAGTTGCCAGAGAGTAAGTCTGAGTCTTACCTGGCCCCTCCAACCTGGCACCATAATAAGTGCCAACCTTAGGGCAGAGGGAGTCAGAGCTGGGTTGTAATCCTGGTCTTGCCACTTACTCTATAAGGAACCTGAACCTCAGTTGTCACTTGTAAAATGGTACTGTGTCTACCCTGTCTTCTCACAGGGTTATTTCAAGAATGCCACTTAAAGTCTCAAGCTGGCCCTCCCTGGTGGTGCAACGGGGTAGGACGCAGCACTGCAAGCTGGCCGCAGCCCCTTCAGTGCAATTCGATCCCCAGCCCCCGGAAGTGACCCACATAGTATGGCAGACCTCTCCTGATCATCCTGCTGCTCCCCTCAGCAGTGCGCTTCGTCCATCAATCTGTTCTCAATGCCCTGCACCTCTGGCCTGTACCCCAGTTCTGTATGCATAAATAAATCTTAAAAAAAAAAACTCAGGCTGGTACAACCTACCCCTTCTATCCTCCCCATGCAACTTAAAGTCCAACAAACCTAACATAGCATGACTTGTTTTTTAATGCTCCCAAGCTGTTGCACAACCTATTTCTTCTGTTTAGGATACCCTTTCAACGTCCCCCTCAGATTTCTGCTTCTGCCACATGCCTCTGGGAAGTGAGCCCTTTCTGTCACCCTTTGGCAGACTTAGAGGTGTTCTTTCATGACAAGTGGTACACAGATGCCTCCTTCACTGGGATGTGAGCACTTCAAAGAAAGGGACTTTGTTTATTTTTGTGTGACTTGCCATTAAATAGGCTCATCATGATTAAATAATACAACTTACTTGTCAGTGCTTTGCAAACTATGTGTTAAACATATACAATACAAACAAGGGCTGCTCAAAGCTTGCTGAATTAACAAACGAGCTAAAGCCAATCATTTCAGTCACTTATTCAATAAATGCTGAGTATCTACAGGCCAAACACTGTACAGGAATCAGGGTTTTCAATGATGACAAATATTGACAGGGCCCAGGTTCTTGTGGATTTAAAATGTAGTTGGTGAATAATAAGTAAACAATTAAACAGTATGATTAATATTCTAGCCAAGGCAGAATGCTAAAAGGAACCCACTCGAGAAAGAAACTGCCTGGTATATTACTCCAGGAACTGAAGCGGGCTGAGATGTGTGAGTTGGAAAGTCGGCAGATGTTAAAACATAGACTTTACAGGTCTCAAGGAGGATTTTGGTGCCTGTGTTTTTAAAAAGTGCTCCGGACTAACATGTGGAGAAAGGATTTGAAAGCCGCCTGGTAGGAGAGTGGTGGCAGCTGCTGTGATGAGGCAAATAAGGGCTCAAGAGCGCTT
>NW_004567122.1:30169471-30197344 GCF_000260355.1 Condylura cristata | reverse complement strand
AAAAAAAAAAAAAAAAAGGTGGGGAGGGAAGGGGCAGCAAAGACTTGATGTATCGATGTGGAGATGCAGGACGGTCACGGGGATGCTCCCCATTTACTGTTCCACCCCCTGGATGGGCGACTCTGGGGAAGAGGCAGCGTTCAGATTTGGGGGCGGGAAGAAATTTTATGTCGAGCTCATAAAGGCCTCTCCCCCCTCACCTCTGCTTCCTCGAGGATCACTGTCACACTCTCCCCTTCAGCTTCCTCCAGGACGTCATCTCTCAGCAACCTCTTGCTGACCAGCAGCTGCTCCCTCCGCGCTTTCCGCAGAGCTGGTGGCAAAGGAGTCAGCTGAGCGTTGGAGAGGCACCTAGGACCCAGAACCCGGTCCCCCACCCGGAGGCCTCACCCTTCCTCCGACCGCCGTACCCCCATTCTCCAGTGCCCTCTCGCCCGCCCGCACCTGCTTCCCGCTCTCTCCGGCGACGCCTTAGTTCCTCCACTCCGCAGCCTACGGGCCTGAGCAGGCCCTGCCGTCTGCTCCACATGGGGGAGCTGGAGGGAATTTGTAGGGAGCCTGCGGTGAAGAATACGGACTCCAGACCAGAAAAGAGAACCAACCGCGCAAGCGCGGATCTGGACGCGAGAATAAGCGCGAGGAGGCGGGGTTGTGGGCGGAGCTAAATCGGTGTGGGCCGGGCTAAGGAGGAGGGGCGCTGGGGGCGGGGCGCCATCTCGTGGTAGGTTGTTGGAACCAAGCCCTTCTGGACCACTGAGGATTTTCTTTTTTAAGATTTTTTTATTTATGCATACAAGAACTGGGGTACAAGCCAGAGGTGGGGGCGGGGGTGAGAGGATTCATCAGAGACAGAGTGGGGAGCCCAACAGGCAGACCCGACTGAAATACACTTCTGAGGGGAACAGCGGGGAGGACTGGAGAGGTCTTCCAGGCCATGTGGGTCACTTCCCTGGCTGGGGAAACTCATGCTGTATAGCTTTACAGTTCTGTGCTTTAGCCCCTTTCGCCACCAGGGAGGGCCCCTGCTCAAGTTTTTGTCCTTCCCAATGCTGGGAAATATACACCGATGGGGTTATCCCAGGCAAATGACTGCCTCGTCCGGCTGATCGGAGCCGAGTCCGGCGAGGGACGATGAGGTTAAAGAAAACACAGGACGCCGAGGTTCTTCATCCAGGAGTCTCTCTCTTTATTGTCCATGACCCCCCTTTATATATCATTAGGCAGCAAGGGTTGAAGTTTGGGGGAGAAGAGTGGAAATTTACTGAGAAGGAGGTATGGGGGAAGTGAGGAATTTCTCTTATCACACCTCGCCAGATGTCGGTACTCCCTTTATTGCCAGATGTCGGTACTCCCTTTATTGCGCAGGTGTTGGCACTCCCTTTATGGCGCCTCAGGCTGTTAGATAGGATGACCACAAATCTGCGTCCACCTTATCGGTTCAACCATCTGTTGCCATGGTAGCACAGCGGTGGGCGCATTCCTCGGGAGTCCCGAGAGCTGGGTGCAACCGCGCCACCAACAAATGACGACTTCTTTTTTAAAAAAGAGTTTATTTATGTATACAAGAACTGGGATGCAGGCCAGAGGTGTGGGGGTGGGGGTGAGAGGATTCACCAGGGACAGTGAAGAGTATAACAGGCAGATTGACTGAAATACACTGCTGAAGGGAGAAGCGGGCAGGACAGGAGAGGTCTGCTGCGCCATCTGGGTCCCCTCCTTGCTGCAGTGGCTGTGGATAGCCTCATAGTGCAGCGCTTAAATCCGTTGTGCCACCAGGGAGACCCTAGTAATGACTTCCACATGACATAGTAGACATTGCTGATGGAGGAAAGAATGCAGGAGAGGCATCACAAGACTGAGTCACACGGGGCCGGTGCAGGGATGGGTAAAAGGATCAAATGCCGCAGTTGACACAGCCATAGAATCAGGGCACCAAAGCCAGGATGCCTGGTGCCCAGATAAAGACAAGGACATGGATATGGAGATGAAGCTCACTAAGGAATCACTATCCTCTCAGATTCTATTCAAAGTCACAAGGAGTGAGCCCCTCCCAAAGAGAAGCTGTCTATATCGGGACAGTCTCTCCACCAGCACGGGGCAGCAGGGGGCTGCCCAGTGAGGCAGCAGCCTCCTGCCTGCCCGTGACCTGTACCATGCAGTGACCTCTCTGTACTGACCTCCCTCAGAGGAAGCCTCTTCCTAAGACTGCCTGCCTGCAACCATGCAGGCCTCTTTCCCTGCAAACCTGTCCCTTTCAGGGCAGCTCTTCTTGCCCATTTGCACCTAACCAAGTGTCTTCCCCTCTCCCGTCTCTTTCTAATAAACTTCCTCTTTAAAAATGAGTCTTGGGCCCTCCCTGGTGGCGCAGCGGGTTAGAGCACAGCACTGAGAAGCTAAAGCCACTTCCGCATGAGTTCGATTCCACCTGCCCTGGTGGTGACCACATGGCGTGGCAGACCTCTCCTGACCCGCCCGCAGCTCCCCTCAGCAGTGTACTTCGTCGATCTGTCTGTTCTGCTCCCCACTCTGTCTCTGGTGAAGCCTCTCACCGCCCCTGAGCCTCTGGCCTGTACCCCAGTTCTGTATGTACAAATAAATAAATCTTTTAAAAAATAAAAATAACTGAGTCTCTGTCTCATGAAGAATCTTGCCTTGTGCCGATGAAAGGGGAGGTCTGGTGAAATCTTTCTCAGAGTGAACCCAAGAACCCCAAACTCAAAAGATGACATCATTGCCATCTACACTCCCTACACTGTACATGAAATTCAGAATTACTTGAGGTCTGGAAATACATAGAACTCCCTTTCACCAAAAATGCACTCCCATGCTGAGCACAGATTAAAAAGCTGATGTGCATTTCCTCATTGAATATTTGCTATAATGGCAATGATTCTCATTTTACACGTGAGGAATATGGAAGAGGTATTATTATTTCTCTATTCTGCATAAAAGTGAGTTGCATTATTTTGGATTAAGTAATTCTTCCACCAAATGTGAGTAGGCCATGACTAGATATTGGGAAAACACTGATTAAGAAAATACCATATTCTTTACCCTGAAAATCTGAATTTCAGTCAATTAAATCCTACATAATCTACTCCCTACATATTCCTGTATTGCTATAAGGTTGCCACCTATTCATCTCTCCTGGTATCTTCTCTTAGTTACCTAAACAAGATCAGTTCTTCCCCTCCCCCCAAACCCCCACCCCTAGGTTTTGCATAGACCTTCTGAGTCCTAAGGCAATTTAGGAATAATTAGGCAGCTTCAGTTATTCAGAAGAGTAAGGAAGGCTCCAGAGATGAGGGTAACAAATTCCAAAGGGGACTAATCAAACACCCCAGGACTAGGGGCAACAGGACCTCAGAATACTGACAATAAAGAAAAAGGACTCTAAAATAAGGGCTTGGACACAGAGATTTTGTTCTGGGCACAGAGCCGTTAAGACAGTGAGTGAGACCACTGAGAACTAGCCAATCACAAAGAGACTGGTGCACCTTTAGAATTAGGGAAGGCACGATTCCTCTTGGGCTTGCCCCTCCGTAGCCAGATTCCGCCATCCTGGGAGTCCCACTTTATTTCTGTTCCTTTTCTCCTCAGTGTAAGGTCCCACTCAGATCAGAAATTGGCCACCTGCAGTTTCTGCTAACTGCTTGCAGCTCAACAGTACAAGTCTGGGTTCCAGTTAACTCAAGCTAACCCACGTCTTGCTTGTAACTAAAGAATCCTTACACCTAGCTACCAAGGCACTTGTCAGATGCCTAACCTAAGCCCTACAACTCCTGCCCAAACCTCCTCAAGAGTGCAACTTCTACCAGACCCTCCCTTGGGCTGCAAAACCTCCCCTTGGACTTCATTCCAATAAACCTTCCTAGATGAGACAATGTGACTCCATTGTTTCCTTGGCGGCGTGGGTATTTCATACGATTTTTTAAAAAGATTGATTTATTTATTTATGCATACAGAACTGGGGTACAGGCCAGAGGTGCAGAGGTAGTGAGAAGCTTCACCAGAGACAGAGTGGGGACCAGAACAGGCAGATCGATAAAGTACACTGCTGAGGGGAGCAGCAGGCGGGTCAGGAGAGGTCTGCCACTCCGTGTGGTCACCTCTGGGGCAGAGATCGAGCACATGCTGAAAGGGCTTTCGCTTCTTAGTGCTGTTCTTTAATCTGCTAACTGAGGTGCAAGGGGTGAGACAGAATGGGGAACAGAAAAGGCAGATTTACTGAAACACTGCTGAGGAAATCATTGGTCAGTACAAGTGAAGTCTGCTGCACCATGTGGGGATCTCCCTGGCCGGGGATCGAACTCATGCTGAAGCTGCTGTGAGACCAGCTTTGTAGTGCTGTGCTTCAACCCATCGTGCCACCAGGGAGGGCCCAAGAAAAAGATTTAAAATCTAGTTGGAGAACAATAATAAACAAGCACGCAAATAATTAGTCAATATGATTGATATCTGCAAACAGGCTGCCGAATAGCAGAAGTGATTCTTGTGAGATGTAGCAAATGAGACAGGAAAGAGCCTAGTATATTACTCCAGGAACTGAAAAGCAGACAGAGGATGAAATGAGTAAACTGATAGGATGAAAGGTAGGTAAAAGTTAAATCATAGTGGACTTTACAGGTCAGAGTAATCGGGGGATCCCCAGGGAAAGGGGAGATTCCAGGTTCCCTGCCCTAACCAAGGAAGGTTGGAGCTGTGCAGGTAGAAGGGAAAGCTGGAGAGGGGAGTGGGTGAAGAAAGGAAGAAGGATGGAGAACAGAAGGAGACTGGAGGAGGCAAATGGGCCAGAGACACATGTGCAGAAGCTGTACTTGCTTCTCAACCTTGGACTTGCACCAAGGACTTGGGGACATAGAAGGAGACACCTGAAAGAAACATGGGTAAGAGACTCATGGGAAGGTTAACAAAGACAATGTCTATCCTGATTTTTGATTTTGCTCTTTTCCCCTCACACTTGCCTGAGCCCTTCTGCACCTTTCCTGTATGAGTCCCCCTGCCAGAGGTGCCTTAGACTTGTGGCAAGGTTTTGGGCCTCACTGGCCCTACTTTGGACCACCATGTTTGACTGGGCATTTGTCCATGAGAGGATGGGAACGTTGGGTGCTTGATTTCAAAGTTCTATTCTTTTTTTTTATTTTTTAAAGCTTTATTCTTTGTCTTGTCTTTTTTACACACTAATTTTATTAAAGTTCCTTTTCATTAAAGGTCTTATGCTGAGATTAAAAATTGTACAAAATGAAGGATGTAAAAAAATATATATATATGTATATATATTAAAAAAGGTCTAATGCACTAGAGTATGTTTTGTTTTGATGCAGTTGATGGCAGAACCTATTTAGAATAGGCAGATTTGGGGGTTCTGGGGTGTCCCTCAATCTACCTTGTAAAAATAGGAAGGATTCTAGAAATCAATTCTTCTTCTTTAAATCAATCAATGAAGGATCCTCCCTTGCAGTCAGGGGTTAAAGACAGTGCTATGAAGCTATTGACAGCCACTGTAGCACAAATTCCATCCCAGCCAGCCAGGGAGCTGACCCATATGGAGCTGACCTACATGGCACAGCAGACCTCTCCTATCTCACCCACTGCTCCCCTCAGCAGTGTATTTCAGTAGATCTGCCTGTTCTGCTCCCCACTTTCTATGGTGAATCCTCTCAACCACCCCACATCTGGCTTGCACCCCAGTTCTTGTATGCATTAGTAAATCTTTTTTAAAAGTCAGCCATTGAAGTCTTCAATCTCTTCCAGAAAACATTTAGTTAAATATCTGAAGACATCATCTTGTTCTGTACATCTCTTGGGATCCACCAGCCAGCCAGCCCCTGGTGAGCCATTTATTGACCATTTATTGAGCAGCTGCTATACATCAGGTCATGAATGAGAATACAGCCTGTATTGGGGCCCCTTCTTTCTTTCTTTCTTTCTTTTTAAGAATTATTTCTTTAGGGGCCCTTCCTGGTGGCACAAGGCGTTAAAGCGCAGCATTAGGAAGCTGGCCACAGTCGCTTCAGCATGAGTTCGATCCTGCCCAGGGAGCTGACCCACACAGTGCAGCAGACCTCTCCTGACTTGCCCGCTGCTCCCCTCAGCAGTCATTGTGGTTGTTTTTCTGCTCCCTAATTATCCTGTAACTGGATCTTACTCTAGATAGTGGCTAGCTCAGCAACATTTCAGTAAAAACACTTCTATTTTCCTGGGACCTGTTTTGTTCCTTCTATTTCTATATTGTTTAAAATCACTGTCCCGTGTCTCAGCCTTTTCTGTTCTCCAAGTCATTCTTGGTCTCAGTTCCTCTCACTTCCATGGCCCCCAAGTCCTGGGTACAAGCCCAGGGCTGAGAAACAACCACAGCTTCTTCAGGTCCATGTGTAAATCTCTTTACCTCTTCCAGGTCTCCTTTCTTGCTTTTCATCCTTCTTCCTTCCTTTTCAGTTTTCTCTCCAGCTTCCCCTCCACCCCGCTCAGCTCCACCCTTTCTCCTTTAGGGCAGAGACCCTGGAACTTCCCTTTTCCTGGGGATCCTCCTGTTAGAATGGGATGAGCTGAGGGGCCAGACAGATTCTTCCGTGGCCTGAATCATTGGGATGCAGAGCCTCTGAGAAAGAAGATAACACTACAAGTCTAGTCAGAGACATGTATTCTCAATATCTCCATTTTAGAAAGTAGGAGCCCAGAAATCAGAAGCTTCCATACCTGCCTGTGTCTCATGACCGCAGTGTAGAACTGGGGTTCCATACCTGGTTACCAGCTGCAAAGTCAGTGTGTTAACACTGAGCTATACTCACACTTTGATCTCCAGGGATGCTCCAGGAGCAGCCCTGGCCTCTGGGCATGCCCAAAAAAGCACACAGGAGAGCAGTGTGGGCTGATGAAAGCACATGTGGGTTGTGAACAGATGCAACATCTTCTGGAAAATAGGGGAAGTGAAAACTCAAATGTTTCTCATGTCGTACTTTCTCCAGAAGCCCAGAGATGGAGCACTGTAAAGTCTGTTGTTGAAGTTCAACTCCTCCACCTACTGGGAAAGGGGAAGTTCCAGGGGCATTTGCTCTAATTGCTTGGCAAACAGATAAGTTACTACAGAAATTGTCCTAGGTGTTGTCTCTCCTTCCTAGGATACAGGAATTGTGCCTGAGATAAGAACAGTGTGTGCAGAGAAGACAGATTTAGAAACACCCTGCTTCTCAAGGGCACCATGAAGAATGGAAACTGTGAGTTGGAGCAACTTAGTCACTGTGTCTCTGTTAAACACCTCTATTTTTTTTAAAAATATAATAGTTTGTTTTTACATTTTGTGCCTTTTCCCATCTCAGTTGTAATCCCTGTGGGCTTCCCATCACCAAATCACCCGTGTGCCATCACCATAGTCCAGTGCACTTCCCTCCCCCAACTGTTTTTGATCCCATTCCTCACTCCACCCCCATAAAATGTTTCTGGTATATAGTTGTTCATTATTATTATTTTCTCGCCTGGTCTTTTATACTCCTGCTATTAGTGAAACCATATGGGTATTTTTCCTTTTCTTTCTGGCTTTTTCACTAAGCATGATCTTTTCCGGCTCCATCCATGTTGCTGCAAAAGGCATGTGTTTATCTTTTTTGATTGCAAGAGTAATATATACCACATCTTTTTAACTCAGTCATCTGCTTTTGGGCATTTGGGTTGCTTTCATGTCTTTCCAATTGTAAATAAAGTAGCAATAAACACGGGGGTGCAGGTATCTTTTTGAATCAGTGTTTTTATGTCTTTTGGGTAGATACCTAGGAGTGGGATTGCTGGGTCGTATGGAAGCTCCATTTTTAGCAGTTTGAGAAACCTCCAAACAGTTTTCCAAAGTGGTTGTACTCATTTGTATTCCCACGAGCAATGCAGGAGTGTTCCTTTTTCTCCATATCCTCGCCAATATTTGTTGTTGCTAGTTGCTTGAAGATGTGCCATTCTCACCGGTAAACACCTCTATTTTGAAGAAAGTTATTTTTTCTGTAAATTTAAACAACAATCAGCAAATAATAAAAAAAAAGGGGGGGGAGGGGATTTATCTTCCAGATCAGCTTCCTTCCCTTGAAACTGTCAAAATTGAGGAAAGTAGATGAAATTCGAAATCTTCCCCACAAAATTATCACTTAAATACCTGAGGTTGTTTAGGGCTAGGGTAGTAATAGGTTAACAGTAACTACCATGAACTAGGGAAAAGTCAAGGAAGCTAACAGGGTTGAGTCCAAGAAATCTTGGCAGGGAATGCAAGGTCTTGGCCAGAGGCGCTGATCACACCCACCAGAGGGCAGTGCTCATCGGGGCACTGCCTAGGGCAGGGGCTGAACCCAAGCATTATTCTTGTTAACCACCCCTCTCCAGGCAAAGTGCTCCGTTGCAAAATTTCCCTGAAAGAGAGCAAAAGAGGAAGAGAAGTGGGGAGTGACCCGGGTTCACACAGAAGGCAACAGTGACATCCCAGAATTACATAAACTCTCAGATGCTGCCAAAGAGTCAGACACTTGTGTGAAGCCTGGAAGCCAGCAAGCTCTGCCGTGTAAAAAAAAAAGCCAACCCCTCCGCTGAGCTCACCTGGAAGCAGAGGGTCTGAGGACCTGATGATCATGGTGAGTGTGTGGCCTTGGGGCTCAGGAGGTTAGTAAAAGAACCCCAGAGAGAGTCTGGGATCAACCTGACCTCCTCTGTCTCCCCAGGCGCCTGGTATCCACCTGCTGCTGCTGCTGCTGCTGCCCCCCGGACTGCTGCACGCCTCTGAGCCCACACCTGAGGCCACACCGGAGCCCTGCGAAGTAGATGATGATATTGTCCGCTGCTTCTGCAACTTCACGGGCCCGGACCCCGAATGGTCCAGCGCTCTCCAGTGTCTGGGTGCGTCCGAGGTGGAGATCCGTGGCGGTGGCCGCGACCTGAAAGAATTCCTGAAGCACGCCGACATCGACCCGCAGCAGTATGTGAACACGCTCAGGGCGCTGCGCTTGCGGCGGCTCACGGTGGGCGCCGCGCGGGTTCCTGGTCTGATCATGGTCAGGGTCCTGCGTGCGCTCGGGTTCTCCCGCCTCCAGGAACTGACGCTGGAGGACCTGGAGATAACCGGGAACCTGCCACCGCCGGTTCTGGAAAACCGTGGGCCAGCGCTCTCCACCCTCCGTCTGCGAAACGTATCGTGGGCGCCCGGGGGTGACTGGCTCGCGCACCTGCAGCAGTGGCTCAAGCCGGGCCTCAAGGTACTGCGCATTGCACAAGCACACTCGCCCGCCTTCTCCTGCGCACAGCTCGGCGCCTTCCCGACCCTCACCAACCTAGATCTGTCTGACAGTCCTGGACTGGGGGAACGAGGACTGATTGAGACTCTGTGTCCGCACAAGTTCCCGGCGCTCCAGGACCTAGGCCTGCGCAACGCGGGCCTGGAGACGCCCAGCGGCGTGTGCACAGCGCTAGCGGCGGCGGGTGTGCAACCTCAGCACCTAGACCTCAGCCACAACGCGCTGCGGACCACGGTCCCGGCCGCTCCCGCGTGCACCTGGCCCAGCACTCTGACCTCTCTCAACCTCTCCTTCGCCGGGCTGGAGCAGGTGCCCAAGGGACTGCCGGCCCAGCTCAGCGTGCTGGATCTCCGCTGCAATAGGCTGAACCGCGCGCCCAGCCAGCGCGAACTGCCCAAGGTGAGTAACCTGCTACTGGACGGGAATCCCTATCTGGATCCTGAAGCCCTCACACAGCAAGAAGACCTAAAGAACTCAGCCAAGGTCTCAGCCGGTGTGCGCTGGGCCCTGACCGCAGGGTTGTCAGGAGCTCTGGCGCTGCTACCTGCGGGGAGGGTCTTCTTCTAAGGCACAATCAAGAAGAATGAGTTGACTCGGTGTTCTGACTCTGGACAAGCCTCGTCAGAATGTCTCAACTGAAAGGAAAAAAGGACGGACACCGTGAGTCTGTTCACCAGGAAAGTCCCTGTCTTTATTTTCAACATCAAGCTTATATACTGTAACAAAGGGGGGTACCGTGGCTTGCGCCCATTGGCCAGGCCCCGGCTAGGCGGGTGGGAAGTATCAAAAATTATTTACAAAAAGAACCTATAAGCTGGGGGTTTTGGGTCTGTGCCCATGTACGGGGATGGAGACAGCCAGACCTTAGTCAAGGTCACGGGCGCCTCCTTATCAGCTTGAGGCCCAGAATTGCCAAGTAAGCTAAACTGCTTTACTTCATCAACCAACCAACCTTTTGTCCCATCTTTATTCAAAAGTTAAAGGAGGGCCTCCGTGGGGTTAAAAGTGTCAGTGCTATCTCGGTGATGGGAAACCCACGGGGATTACAATTGAGATGGGGGGGGGGGGAATGATGTAAAAACAAACTATTATATTATATATAAAAAATGTCTGTGCCACCAACCCATCAAGTTAAGTCAACCCCCGCCAGGGAGCTGACCCGCGGGGCACAGCAGACCTCTCCTGTCCCGCCTGCTGCTCCCCTCAGCAGTGTATCTCAGTAGACACTCTTGTTCTCTCTCTACTCTGTCTCTGGAGAATCCTCTCACCAACTCCTGCACCTCTGGCCTATACCCCAGCTTTTGTATGCATAAATAATTAAAAATGGATCTTTTTTAAATAATAAAATGTTAAACGACATCCATGTTGTTCACTCAACAGATATTTACTGGGTATCTCCTTTGTGTTGGGCAGAGTGCCGAATGGGGAATTCATTGTATTTAGACTTTTTTTTTCATCCTAACTCCCTAAAACCATAACTTTAATGGAAGAAAGAACTGCAGTGGCAAAAGGGGCAGAGAAACTGCCTCTCTGGGATTGTGAGGCAAAACAATGGGTTTCTGTGCAACTGGGACAGAGCCAATTAATGGCTCTGGGCTAAAGGATGCTTGAATGGTAAACATGCCCGAGGGGAATGACTCCTCCTGGTGCATAATCCAAGAGTCAGTTCCTGTCTTTCACAGGTGATATCACCCAGAGCCAAGTGCTTGTTCTCCTCCTGCCCTGCCACCACCTTCCTGGGAGGAAGACAGCAGTGCCACCCTGTCCTATATAATCTCTGAGTTGCATTATTTCAGAGCTTCTCTCCTATAGTATAAAGCCTCTCTGACACACACTTTCACAGTGTCATCGAATAGGAAAGACTCTTCCCATAGTAATTAAAAGGATGTGACCTCCGAACCACATTGTCTCTGGGACCCAGGACATTAATCAAGAGATGTTGTTGGGTGCCGCGTCCGGCTGATCGGAGCCGAGTCCGGCGAGGGACGATGAGGTTAAAGAAAACACAGGACGCTGAGGTTCTTCATCCAGGAGTCTCTCTATTTTCTGTGACCCCCCTTTATATATCATTAGGCAGCAAGGGTAGAAGTTTGGAGGAGAAGAGTGGAATTTTACTGAGAAGGAGGTATGGGGGAAGTGAGGAATTTCTCTTATCACACCTCGCCAGCAACTGCCAGATGCCATGGCGCAAGTGTCGGCACTCCCTTTATGGTGCCTCGGGCTGTTAAATAGGATGACCACAAATCTGCGTCCACCTTATCGGTTCAACCATCTGTTGCCATGGTAGCACAGCGGTGGGCGCATTCCTCGGGAGTCCCAAGAGCTGGGTGCAACCGCGCCACCAACAGTTGGGCCCTCCCTGGTGGCACACCGGGTTAAAGCACAGCACTAAGAAGCTTAAGCCACTTCCGCATGAGTTCTATTCCCGCCTGCCCTGGAGGAGATCCACATGGCGTGGCAGACCTCTCCTGACCCGCCCACTGCTCCCCTCAGCAGTGTACTTCGTCCATCTGCCTGTTCTACTTCCCACCCTGTCTCTGGTGAATCCTCTCGCCCTCTGCATCTCTGGCCTGTACCCCAGTTCTGTATAATAAAGAAATAAATCTTTAAAAAATAAAAAAAGAGAGAGATGTTGTTTTGGGCCCTCACTAGTGGCACAAGGAGTTATAGCGCAACACTATGAAGCTATCAGCAACCACGGCAGCATGAGTTCTATCCCCAGTCAGGGAGGTGACCCACATGGCACACAGACCTCTCCTGTCTCTCCTGCTGCTCCCCTCAGCAGTGTATTTCAGCCAGGTCTGCCTGTTCTGCTCCCCATTCTGTCTCTGGTGAATCCTCTCACTCCCCATACTTCTGTCCTGTACCTTAGTTCTTGTATGCATGAATAAATATACTTATATAAAAAAGAGAGAAATGTTTCTTCTAAGAACCTCTTCCTTTTTTTTTTTTTTTTTAAAGATTTACTTATTTATGCATACAGATCTGGGGTACAGGCCAGAAGTGCAGGGCGGTGAGAAGATTCACCAGAGACAGTGGGGAGCAGAACAGGCAAATCAAAGAAGAACACTGCTGAGGGGAGCAGTAGGCGGCTCAGGAGAGGTCTGCCGCTCCATGTGGGTCACCTCCCTGGCCGTGGATAGAATTGTGCTGCGGTGGCTGCTAATAGCTTCAGAGTGATGGAACTTAAACCCTTATGCCAACCGGGAGGCCCTAATTGAAATATTTTGCAGATTGGAGGAGAGGAATCATAGAAAGCAAGTGTGGACATCTCTTTCCAGGAGCTTTGCTTCAAAAAGAACAAGAAAATGGGGAAGTGAGGTCAAGAAAGTGCCTTTTGTTTTTATTTCTCTAAAATTTAAACTGTTAAAAGTATATACCAGAACGTTTACAATCTTAACCACTTAAACATTCTTAAGTGGTATTTGGTACATTTATGTTCTGCAACCATTTCCACCATACCTCTCAAGAATTTTTCATCTTGCAAAATTAAAACTCTGCATTCTGTATCTATCAAACCACAACTTCCAGTTCTCCTCCCTGCCAGCTTTTGACAAACACCATCTGCATTCTCTATGAATTTGACTGCTCTAGGTACCTTACATAACTGGAATCATACTGTCATTTGCTTTCTTGTCACAGGTTTATAACATTAACATGATATGCTCCAATTTCATCCATGTAGTAGTGTGTGTCGGAATTTTCTTTTTAGGTTGAATAACATCCAGTATACATATGTGCCTAGTATTGCTTATTCATTTATCTGTCAGTGTACATTTGGGTTGTTTCTACTTTAAAAAAAAATATATTTATATACATACAGAACTGGGGTATAGGCCAGACGTGCAAGGGTGGTGAGAGGATTCACCAGAGTGGGGAGCACAACAGGCAAATTGACTGAAATGCACTGCTGAGGGGAGCAGTGGACATGGCAGGAGAGATCTACCATGTTGTGTGGGTTACCTCCCTGGTCAGGGATTGAACTCCTGCTGCAGTGGCTGCCAATAGCTTCATAGTGCTAAGACTTAACCCCTTGTGCCACCAGGGAGGCCCGTTTATTAGTTCTTAAGAGGAGAGAAAGCATAGTTATAAGCAATAGGAACAATTTAATAAAGAATAGCGACTTTCTGGTGGCAGAGGTGTTAAATTCTCAGTGCTATCAAGCTATCACCAAGTGGCATAAGCATAAGTTAGGTCCCCTGCCAGGGAGGTGACTGACCCACATGGCGCAGCAGATCTCTCCTGTCTCGCCCACTGCTCCCCTCAGCAGTGTATTTTAGTAGATCAACCTGTTCTGCTCCCCACTCTGTCTCCCCTCTCCACACACACACACACCTTTAGCCTACACCTCAGTTCTTGTATGCATAAATAAATAAATCTTTGAAAAATAATAAAATAAAGAGTGGAAATAATGACTCAGGAGAAAGAAGGGTGTCCTGCTGGAAGAATATCATTAACTGGGTAAAAGGACTAGTAGCTAATTCACTGGTGGAGGGATTGATCTTAGTGCAAGTATAAAAATAGTTGGTTTACTATCCTAGACTGGAAGGTACTGTATCTGTGTACCAAGATGGTAGTGGGTAATGGTATAATAGGAATTTGTGCAATTTCTATGAAATTGAAACTCTAAATACAGATCTTCCTCTGACAAGCATCTTCTCATTGTTCAGGATTCAACTGTGCATCATCCCCCTGTCTGATAAAGCACCTCCTGCCTCATCATCCTGATCTCAACACTTGGTTTCTTCACAGCACTGATCTTAATTAGATTTTTGGCCCTCCCTTGTGGTGCAATAGGTTAACTCATAGCACTAATAAGCTATAAGCATGAATTCTACCCCCAGCCAAGGAGCTGACCCACATGGCTCAGCAGACCTCTCCTGACCCACCTACTGCTCCCCTCAGCAGTGTACATCATCAATCTGTCTGTTCTACTCCCCACTCTGTCTCTGGTGAATCCTCTCACCCCCCACCACCTCTGACCTGTACCCCAGCTTTGTATGCATAAACAAAGAGATCTTTTAAAAATTAATTTCTGTTTCTTTAGTGCTGTGTCAAAAGTTCCCTGAGATCGACAACTGTTGATCTTGTTCAGTTTTGGATCTCCAGTCTCTAAGACAGTGCCCAGCACATGGCAGGTCTCCGTAAACCTTTACTAAATAATTGACTGAATGAGAGGAGCAGACTGAGGACTTTACTACTGCCTTGGGTTAAGTGAGCAAATACTGATGTACACTTTACTTTGCTAAGGACAAATAAAAAGATTTGCCTAATGAGGTTGAAATATGTATCATGGTTCCAAGCACAAGTCATGTGGGGTTTTGTTTGGCAGCTGAGGGCAGGACTCAGATATTCAAACTTGGGGATGGGCAGAACAACTGTAACCCAAAGATTGACCAAGTCGCGCTGACAAAAACAAAGCTGAAAATGTGGCCCAGGGAAGGAAGTGAGGCAAGGTGTGGAAAGGCGACCAAGAGGAGAAAGGCTCCACTTCCCCAAGACACAATAAATTGGGATGACCAGTGTGTTGTGAAAATGTCCTGCTGTAAGGGTAGGATTGGAGTCAGAGGACTTCCTGTTCTGAGCCAAAATCAGTCTTTCTGTAGCTTCCTCCTTGTTCCTGTTCTGTCATGTGGAGCCCAACAGACGTCAGTTCTTTTTCTCAGAAATCCTTATACCCTAAGTCCAGGAAAGGGGATTTCTTCAACATACAAATGGATAGCTACAAAACTACCAGTTTATTTATTCCCTTCATTTCAGGTTTTCAGGACGGAGTCCAGGTTGCAGTAGAGTGCTGAGTCCTGGCCACGAGGCCACTGTGGGTTGGTGTCTCACCAAGCCGCAGCAGGAACTTCTCTGACTCTCAGGCAAGTAAGAGAAAGGAAGTAAGTCTGTTTAGAGAAGTAGATATAAGGAAAAGTTTAGTAAGTAGAAAAGGAAGGAAACGAACTGGGAATGGAACCAGGCCAGAGAGGGGCCGGGAAGAGGCAGCTGAGCAGTGGCCTCAAGGAATATAGACCTTCTTTCCCTAGTTACACTAAAGCCATGTCAGTCTCTGTGATTGGGTAGTTCTTGGTAAACTCACTCTATCTTAAAGGCTCTGTGCCCAGAGTGAAATCTGGGTCCCAGCCCTTATCTCTTTATTGTCTGGTAATGTCCTGTCATCCCTTGGCTTTTGCTGCCCTTTTCCCTGGAGACTCCATCATTCCTTGAGGCTTTTTCCTATGCTTTTCTGACCCTAAAGCTATCTGCTTGTCCTATGGCTTGGATTCATAGCTAGTAGTGAAAGACTGGATTAATTTGCCCTAAGATAAGCAAGGATATATATCATTATCATTCTATATGACATTGTACTAGAGGTTCTGGTGATGACAGTGAATCATGAAAAAGAAATGTAGCATCCAAATTAGAAAGCAAAAACTCTTAATTCACAGAATTCAACTCATACATACAAAAAAATCCTTTGGATTCATGAAAATGTATTAGACTCAATCAAGTTCAGTAAAGTTACCAGGTGTAAAATCCACATACAAAAATCAACACTTGCAATGAGCATCCCAAAAATGAAATTTAAAAAATTCCATTTACAATTTCAGCAAAAATAATAAAATATGTATGAGTAAATACAATGAAAGGAGAGAAAAACCATACTTTAAAACTATAAAATATTATAGAGGCCCTCCCTGGTGGCACAGCGGGTTGAGGCACAGCACTGAGAATCTGAAGCCACTTCCGCATGAGTTCGATTCCCGCCTGCCGCCTGCCCCAGAGGAGACCACATGGCGAGCCAGACCTCTCCTGACCCGCCCGCTGCTCCCCTCAGCAGTGTGCTTCGTCGATCTGCCTGTTCTGCTCCCCACTCTGTCTCTGGTGAAGCCTCTCACCGCCCCTGAGCCTCTGACCTGTACCCCAGTTCTGTATGAATAAATAAATAAATCTTAAAAAAAAATATTATAGAAATATTTTTAAAAGATCTATATAAATAGAATAACATACCATATTCATAGATATTAATATTGCTAGGATGTCGATTTTCTTCTATGTGATTTATAGATTCACTGAAGTTCTAACAAGAATTTAAATTGATTTTTAAGTATAAATTGACTGTTTCTAAAGTTCAGAGGTGCTGAATAGACAAAACATATATATATATATATATAAAGAACAAAGTTGGAGGACTCACACTTCCTGATTTCAAAACATTGCATAACAATAACACTCAAGACAGTATGAGTCTGGATAAGAGCAAACACTGAGATCAGTGGAAGAGATGTGAGAGTCAAAACCGTGTTTGTATGGACAGCTTGTTTTGACGAGGATGTCAAGAACATTCAATAATGAGATATTAATCGTTTCATAAATGAAACGGGGTATATGAGTATTCGGCTACAGATGATGTTGGACATTTGCCACAAAGACTATGAACAAAAATAACTCCTAAATGTATGAGCTAAAACAATAAAGTTAGTAGAAGAAAGCACAGAGTTAATTTCCATGACCTCTGGTCTGGCAAAATTCTTAGATATGATAACAAAAGTCAAAATAATAAACTGGATTTTACCAAGATTAAAAACCTATGTATCTCATGAGTGACTTGGTGGTGGGAAACCCCTGAGGATTACAATTGAGATGAAAAAAAAAAAGTACAAAATGATGTAAAAATAAACTATTATATTAGCAGAAAAATAAAAAAAAATAAAAACCTGTGCATCTGAAGACATTATCAAAAAGATGAAAGACAATTTATAAAATAAGAAAAAATACTTGCATAATGAGTTAATATACAGGGTATCTAAAGAATTCCTCAATTCAGCAACAAAAACACAAACCCAAGTAAAAAAAAATAGGGAAGCAGGGTCCCCTCATGTACAGGTGTTAAGTCTCAGCACTATCAAGCTATTGCCAGTCATTGCAGCATGAGTTTGATCCCCAGTCAGGGACCTAATCCTCAGATAGCAGACCTCTCCTTTCTTGCCTGCTGCTCCCTTAGCAGTGTATTTCCATCAAATCTGCCTGTTCTACTCCCCACTCTGTCTCTGGTGAATCATCTCACCTCCCCTGAGCCCCCACACCTCTGTCCTATACCCCAGCTCCTGTATGCATGCATAAATAAATCAATCTTTAACAAGAAAGATAAAGAAATGGTGCTGGGACCACATCACCTATAAATTCCATTCCTTGGTATGAAATGAAAGATATACCTTGACACAGAGAAATGAAACATCCACAAATAAACATACACAAATGTTTATAACATTATTCATAATAACTGAAATGTGGAAACAACCCAAATGTCCATCGACAGGTGATGGATAAACTGGTGTGCACATACAATGTGGTATTACTCAGTCAAAAAAAGGACATATGTTGATTTGTGCCACGACTTGGATATATCTTGAAAAGTAATGCTAAGTGAAGCCATTAAAAGTGATAGTTCGTATGATTTCCTTCATATAATATATCCAGAGTAGGCAAACCAATAGGACAGAAAGCTGATTCATAGTTACACAGAGAAGGAGAGTGAGGAACAGGAAATGATTACTTTGTGAATATAGCACATTTGTGGAGGGTGATGAAAAAGTTTTGAAACTAGAAAGAAGGGATGGTTGCACAACATTGGAAATAAATATCACTAAGCTATACACTAAAAAATGGTTAAGTGTGTAATGTGAATTTCACCCTAATTTTTAAAAATGTGCAAAAGGAGAAAGTAAAACTTAAATAAATATTTACAAACCATAGTGAGGGTACCATAAATGGGGTAATGGAGTCCTAATTGGCAGCTGGCTCTGACTGCACAGCAGTGGACTCAGAGAGGAGGTCATGCTGGAGATAGAGTTTTGGAGGATAAATATGAATTTATGATATTGCAAGCATAGGAAGTGAGAGAAAAGGGGTTCTTTAAAGAAAAAGGGTGGTCGGCCCTCCCTGGTGGCACAGCGGGTTAAAGCACAGCACTAGGAAGCTAAAGTCACTTCCGCATGAGTTCGATTCCTGCCTGCCCCGGAGGTGGCCCACATGGCGTGGCAGACCTCTCCTGACCTGCCCGCTGCTCCCCTCATCAGTATACTTCATCGATCTGCCTGTTCTGCTCCCCTCTCTGTCTCTGGTGAATCCTCTTGCCGCCCCTGAGCCTTTGGCCTGTACCCCAGCTCTGTATACACAAATAGTAACTACGAACTTAAAAAAAGAAAGAAAGAAAGAAAAAGGGTGGTTGGCAAATACAGAAAAGGTGTAAATCAGTAAAAAAGGGAAATAAAACCAGCCTCTCCAGATGATCAGGCAGAAGGGCAATGGGAAATAACCCATGAAGTGGATAACCATATCCATATAGTTCTCCTGTGGAAAATCCTGCCCCTGTGGAAATCACTATGGGAATTTAAGGTGTTCCAACAACGACATGTTGATGCCCAACAGAACAGCCTTCCAAGATGGGAAGGTGTCTGGAAGCAGTGAGTGGACTTCCGGGTGTGCTTCCTTGAGGTGACTACTTGGATCCATGAAATGAGCGGATACGTGAGCTTCAGCAACACAGAATCAGGCTAACTCTAGACATACTCATCTTGCACCTTCTGAGGCACAAAATGCCAACAAGAACCATCCTGTCTGCCAATCAGAGAGAGAAAAAACCAGAGAGAAATACTGTAAATGGTCCAGAGGCAGATTCCCCAAGGAGAGGGCTCTACACAGTGTAGTAGCTCTTGGTGGACTATAAAGGAATCTTGACTCAGACCAGGCTTGCGTGACTGGTGGAGTTGCCAAGTGCCCAAGACAGTCTTGAATGACTGGAACAAAGGGTTACTGTGCCAGCTGGGGCTGCCAGGTTACTTTACTTCAGGCCAAGAAGCAAACCTCATAGCCATTGGTGTCAGCGTTGGTCAAGAGATTCCACACCAAATGGACAGATCACCTGCGTGTCATCCTCAAGGCTTCATGGAGAATTTTAATGAGTAACTGAAGCATTTGTTGACTAAAACGGGAGATGAAATAATGAAGGGCTTCCTTCCTTGATTTCATGAGGGTAAGCTCACACTCAACATGAAGTGACACAAGCTATGCAACCTCTGTCGTCAGACACAGTCTGGATGGAGGGGAATTGCTCTGAAAAATCAGACTTTCCACACTAACTTATGTTATGACCTTCCTTGTTGTATAATCATAATATCAAAATGTTCTGAGCAACTTTCAGCTTACAATTGGCTGCCTCAGCCATATAAGGCCTGCCTTCCCTGACAAGCAAGCACTGCACCAGGGTGAAAAAATTCCCCTGAAGTCAAGTGACTTGACTACTGACTGATAAATAAAAGCAAAAGGGCTGTTTTTGCAAAGTCTCTCTCACTGCCAAATGGAGGAAAACCCAAATCTTATCATTCTATTATCTCACCTAGCCTTCTATTCAGCTTCTGAAGAATAACTCAAACTTCCTATTTTTTGGCCTTTAGATGTGGAAATTCATCCAGGTTGCCTATTTTTAAACTAGTCAAGTATTCTACCTGCTACATCTTAAAGGAGTCCACAAAAGTCTTCCACTAGTCTTTCAGGATTCTACTATGTAGTTTTTAGATAAAGAAATTCACCTATGTCTCCTATTCAGAGATTTGATTAGCAAGGAATTTCCTCTTCTGTCTCCCAGGATGACTCAGGCAGAAAAACAAAAACCCATTAAGTAGTAGATAAGGTTTAAGGGACTTCTATCTTAGTTGATCTCCACTATAGTAATATTAGTCATAAACTTTTTGCACTTATGTACCTGTTTTTTTTTTTTAAAAAGATTTATTTATTTGTACATACAGAACTGGGGTACAGGCCAGAGGCTCAGGGGCGGTGAGAGGCTTCACCAGAGACAGAGTGGGGAGCAGAACAGGCAGATCGACGAAGTACACTGCTGAGGGGAGCAGCGGGCCGGTCAGGAGAGGTCTGCCGCGCCATGTGGTCACCTCTTGGGCAGGCGGGAATCGAACTCATGCGGAAGTGGCTTTTTAGCTTCTCAGTGCTGTGCTTTAACCCGCTGCGCCACCAGGGAGGGCCCTATGTACCTGTTTTTAACCTTAATTGATTTTGGAATGTTATATCTCAGCTAAAGGGCAATACGACCCTAAACTGTTCTTAGAAAAAAAAGATGATTGTAATCTCTCAGCCCAGTTCCTGTGCTGATGTCATCCCACTGCTTGCTCCTAATGTATAAAATAAACCTCTGCTGAAGGCAGAGCAGGAAGACTTGCACCCAACTCCAACTCCCGTGTCTTCGTCGCCCCCCTTTCCCCTTTTTCTCCTTCTCCCCTTTTTAGGAATCTCTGCTCCCCGACGCCTTCCCACCTTAGGGTCCTGCCTGTCTTGCCTCCAGACACCTCAATAGTTGGAGCTGGTCTCCGACAATGAAGGGCTCAGATTCTGGGCAGCTGGAAACAGAAGGATTTTATCCTTACCTGGACCATTATTCAACCATAAAAGGGAATGAAGTACTGAAGTACTACAGCATAGGTGGACCTTGTAATATTCCAGTTGCCAAAAGATCGTATATTATATTATTCCACTTATATGAAACATTCAGAATTGGAAAATCTATAGAGATATGAAATAGATTAGTGGTTGCATAGGGGTTGGGGCTTGGAGGAGGGTGTAAGATTGGGGAGGTGACAGTTGAGGGATCAAGTTTCTTAATAAAGTGGTAGAGGGTCTCCCTGGTGGTGTAAAGTGTTAAATCTCAGCACTATGAAACTATCAGCAGCCACAGCATAAGTTTGATCCCCAGCCAAGTAGGTGACCCACATGGCCCAGGAGACCTCTCCTTTCTCACCCTGCTCCCCTCAGCAATGTATTTCAGTAGTTCTGTCTGTTTTGCTCCCCACTCTGTCTCTGGTGAATCCTCTCTCCCCCCCACACCTCTAGCCTACCCCCCAGTTCTGGTGAATCCTCTCTCCCCCCCCGAAATGTATATTTTAATAAATTATATCTCAATAAAGCTTGTTATTTTTGTTTTTTTTTATTTTAAAGCCTGGTTATCTTTTATAGATATATACGAAAAGAGCTATCGATTAAATAATTAGATATCTGGGATTTGCTTCAAAAGATTCCACTGGGGGGGGGGTGGGAAGGGGAACAGAAGAAGCAAGAGTGGCCACAAATTGGTAATTTCTGAAGTTGGGTGCCTGGAAGTTCATTATACACCCTTCTCCGCCATAGTGAATGTGTTTAACATCTTTCATAACAGGAGAAGTAAAGAAAAATCCCATGCAGTGTTCTAAGTCACTCAGGAAGAGGGGACTGTCACCAACTTTGATGAGTGATTATTTAGAGGTCCCGCCCAGAGTGCTCAGATCAGGGAGATGAATTATTGAGGGGAACCTGAGAGGCACAGAGGCCATGGCGTGTGGACAGGGCAGCTCAGCCCCCTCATCCCTCACTCACAACCAACAGGCCAGGCTGACTGTGGTGGTAGAAGTGGAGCCAGGCAGAGGGCCAGGTAAGAAGCCCACACACCTCTTTCTCAGAGGGAGTGCAGCCTGGGGGCAGCTTGGAGAGGAGGTGGGCTTGACCATCTCAGGTGAGAAACAGCCAGACTGAGGGCGGGACACAGGAGTCCTGGGAGTCGTTTCCCTCGTGAGGGTTGTCATGAAGCCTCCTTTCTCAGTCCCGGAGGAGACCTGTCGCGCTGTACTCCTGGAGGGGGACCAGAACATCTGCCTGTTCCAGCCAGGGAAACTGGAGGATCAGGTAGCGATTGGAGAGGTGTGGGTGGGGGCAGAAAAAGCCAGATGGAAGCTGACCCCAGCCCTGCTCACAGGAACGAAGCCTTGCCTTTGACAGAGTACTGGGTGTTGATGCTGCTCAGGTAGGGGGTTCTGCTGTGCAATGTAGGAGGATGGGAGCCCTCAGTTCCTGAATCCTGAGGGGGCTGGGGGGCGGTGCCTCCTGATCCTTTTGCTCAAGGCAGGCTGGCTTAGGGCACCCAGAACAGGGGGATATGCCGGTGTCTCCCCACAGGAGGCAGAGCGGGAGCTGCTAGCAGGAGTCCAGCCCATACTGGGCTCTGTGGGCCGAGGGTACAGTGTGTCCCTGCTGCTTCGGGGTCGGGAAAGAGAGGCACCCTGGCTTGTGCCTCAGGTAAGGCCAAGAAGAGCCAACAGACCTAAGGCTCTGGAGACTCAGCTGTTGCCTCTTCCCGGAGACCTTCGAGAACCTTCCCTCCCATTCTAGCCGGACTAGGTGTTCCTTCTTGGGACTCCGAGAGTCCCTGGGATGGTTTGTCAGGGTCAGAGGAGGGGGTGTGCAAAGATCAAATATCCAGGGAGCTCTAATACTTTGTAATACCAATAATGCTTTGTAATACCAATAATGGTAACAAATTCAAAAGCTTTGCTTTGGGGGGCTCCAGCAAAGTGTTCCCAAATCAAGCCTGCTAGCTCAGAACCTTGCCATGGGCCCCTCCCATAGCTAACAGCAAGTCCCACAAAAAATGCCTGCTCATTTGGCTGGCTTACCATGGACCAGGAGGACGGGGGCTGCTCCTGTCCTGGAGGCCATGTCCGAGCACTAGCACAGGGCCCGACACGCACCGACACAGACATCACCGGGCACAGAAGTCACCAGACACAGATGTCATCCAGGCACAGGCGGCACCCTCAGGAAGTGTTGAAAGACAGATCCATCCTTTCTCAATCCTCGCTGACTTCCTTTCTCCCCCGTAGCTGCTGCAGATGCTGTTTGAGGAAGCCCTGCCCCTCAGGAACTCTGATCCTGTGCTCAGTACCCTTAGCCTGGTGCAGGTGAGACCGGGGGCTGGGAGAGTCAAGGTCACAGTGACACTACAGAAAGAGCCTGAGGCCTGTGGGGAGCCCTCAGAGCCTGGGTCTAGCCCCACGTGGCTGCTCACCTCTCTGGTCTTGCCTCTCTGGTATCTCCTTTCACCTGCTGGAAATGGCTGGATTTTGGTGCCCTATATGCCCACAGGGCCCCAGCAGAGGCTCCCGGGAGGCAGAGATGGGGAGAGGCTTCTGTGTAACAGACACTGTATGTATGATCCCAGCTCACCCACAGTGGGAAGACTCAGGACCTGCTTTCCCCGGGAGCAGAGAACCTGTCGGTGCTGAATATAGCTCCTCTGGGCTTGTGAGTTTCCGGGGCCCTGTGGGGTATGAGGATGTTCATCTGAGGGAGGGTTGATACCCCTAAGCCAAGCCCTTGGAGGTTACTCCCCACTGCCACCTAGAGGAGGGAAGCTTTGAGCTTGGGGTCAGGCTTACGGGGTCAGGACCCCGTCCACTTACCCTTCTTCATCATGGGTGTTGCTAAGTATCTCGCTGAGCACAACTTCTGTTTCTCTGTCTATAAAATGGGCACAATCCCAGCTACTCTATTTCCCTTGTTGGGCAGTTGACTGGAATAAAAACAAGATCCTGGAGATGAGAAGCTTTCAGGGGTTATACTGAGTTTGGGGGTGATTCCCATAGGCTCTTGGGGCCCCATGAGTTTCCCCAAGCTGTGGTTCTGGGATCTTGACAGAACCCAGGCATTTGGTTGGTGGCTCAGCATCCTTTTCCTCCAGGGTGGTGGAAGGAGCCAGCGAAGTGGAGGTGCCAGACTCAAGAGCCGCCTCAGACCTGTACTTGCAAGCTGCAGCGGGTGTGGGCAGGTGAGGACAGGAGGTTCCTGTGCTCCTCCCTCTGCCCCCTGCATGTGGCCTGAGCCTCCTGTCTCCTTCACAGGGGCTGTTCTCTGCTCATTCTCACCATATCCTGCCCAGGACCTGTGCCCCCTCAGGGGCCTGGGACCCAGGGCACCTGGCGAGGGGTCTTGCGTATCCTGCAACTCCCAGGAGCCCTGTAAGTCTTGGAAGTGAGGGGTGGTGCTAAAATGTTGATATAGATTTTTAGTCTATAGATATAGAGCCCTCCCCGACCCTCTCCTCCCCACTTTCCCTCTCTCTCTCTGTTTCTCTCTCTTCTCTCCTGTGACAGGGAGGGCACTTCAGAGAGCACAGGCTAAAATCCTTTGTTGGCAGATGATATGGTCCAAGGCAACCAGGTAGAGAATTAGTGGACCTAATTAAACATACATATATCTAGTCACTGTATATATATATATATACATATATATATATATATACATATATATATATATATACATATATATATATATACATACATACATATATATATTTAAGATTTACTTATTTGTGCATTCAGAACTGAGGTACAGGCCAGAGGTGCAGGGGCAGTGAGAGGCTTCACAGAGACAGAGTGGGGAGCAGAACAGGCAGATCTATGAAGTACACTGTTGAGGGGAGCAGCTGGCAGGTCAGGAGAGGTCTGCTGCACCATGGGGATCAAACTTGCACTGAAGCTGTAGCTTACTTGCAATGCTGGGCTTTAACTCGTTGTACCACCAGGGCCACCAGTCACTGTTTTAAGGGCATATGGGTTGTGGTGGGAATGGGAGTAGTTATACAAATAGTGTTTTCAAGTATCTTTATGTGATTTATCCTTTTTCTATTATTTTTATTTTCCTTCTCAAATTCACCTCAACCACTTATATTTCTTCTATTTCATCAGACTAAAAACTTAGAAAGACCCTAAATGTCCTAAACCATGATTATAAAATTCCCAAGTAACCATATCTTCACACCTGTCTTTATACCCTTTATTTAGTACCCAAAAGTTATTCAACTTGAATTGGTGGTAGAAATGCATCATTTCAAACCAACTTGAAAAATCTGTAAAAGCATGGAAACAGCCAAATTCAAATGTGTTTGAAAGGCAGTAAAAGGAAAAAGTGGGTCCTCCTGGTGGTCTAGGGGTTCAGTCTCAGTGCCGCTGCCTTGCCACCTCTATGGTCCCCCAGCCCTCCAAGGGAGGTGACCCCCATGGCCCAGCAGAATTCTCCTGACGTGTCTGCTGCTCCCCTCAGCAGTGTATTTCAGTAGATTCGCCTGTTCTGCTCCCCACTTTGTCTCTGGTGAATCCTCTCACCTTTCCCCCACCGCCCCACACCTCTGGCCTATACCTAGTTCTTCTATGTAAAATAAAGAAATAAATAAAAATCTTGCAAGAAAAGAATAACTATTTTTTTTAAAAAAGTACCATAAATTCCAGACTATCCCCCAAATTTTCTGTTATTGTGTGAAATTTTAAAAATAATGACTTTATTGAAATATAAACTTATATTCATTCTTTTGCATGGAAATATCCAATTATGACATCATTTGCTTAAGAGATTATTCTTTTCTCCACCAAATGGCCATGACACCCTTGTCAAAAGCAGCTGACTACAAATACAGTCTATTTGACCATATATGGATTTATTTCAGGACTCTTGATTCTAGTCCATTGAGGTATATATGCCTTTTCTCATCTTGTAGAATTTCCCTTTTCCCCTACTTATACATATGTATATATGTATATATATATATATATATGTGTGTGTGTGTGTGTGTATAAATAAATCTTTTATATATACTATATATATATATATATATGCAAGAACTGGGGTGTAGGCCAGAGGTGTGGGGGATGAGAGGATTCACCAGAGACAGAGTGGGGAGCAGAACAGACAGATGTACTGAAACACACTGCTGAGGGGAGCAGCAGGCAAGACAGGAGAGGTCTGCTGCGCCATGGGGGTCAGCTCCCTGGTGGGATAGTGGCTGCAGATAGCTTCGTAGTGTGGAGACCTAACCCCTTGCACCACCATGGAGGTCCTAATCTCTGCTTTTTATTTGGAATATTGAATTCATTACACTTAAATTTGTTACTAATAAGGGATGACTCAGTCCTGTCATTTTGCTATTTGTTTTCAGTAAGGCTTATATCTTTTGTGTTCTTTGATACCATCAATATTGCTTTGTTTTGTGTTTAGTTGACTTTTTGGATAGTGTTGCTAGGACTGAATGTAATGTTGCTATAGACTGAGTGTTCCCATAGTCATATGTTGAAACAAATATCTCCAAAGTGATTGTACTTAGATGTGGGATTTTAGGAAGTGATTAGATCACAAAGTGGAGCTCTCATGTGCGTTATATTAGTGCCCTCAGGAAAGGAACCTCAGCGAATTCTGCAACCCTTTGTAATGTGGGTTCATTGAAAGTCATCTCTGAACCAAGAAGTACATCCTCATCAGGCACTGAATCTACTGATGTTTTAATCTTGGACTTTCCAGTCTCTAGAATGAGAAACAAATGCCTGTTATTTATAGAACCCTAGATGAACTAATACAATTCATATTTTTCTCATTAAGTTTTTCACATATTTTAAAGTTATTCTTAGTGGTTACCTTAAAAATTCAACTTCTAAGAATCCAATTTTAATTAATACCAATATAGTTTCAATAGTATATAAGCATTCCACTGCTTTATGTCTCTACCCCACCCCTTAGTGTCACAAATTACATCTTTATGCATTATCATAGATTTATTATCATAGGTTTATAATCCATTATCTATATTATTTATTTTATGCATTTGTCTTTTAAATTATATAGGCAAAAGGGCCTTCTGGTGGCACAGGGGTTAAAGTCTCAGCGCTATCAAGCTATCACCAGTCACTGCAGCATAAGTTCGATCCTTGGCCAGGGAGCTGACCCACATGGCACAGCAGACCTCTCCTGTCTTGCCCGCTGCTCCCCTCAGCAATGCGTTTCAGTCTCTGTCTCTGATGAATCAGCTCACACCCCCACACCTCTAGCCTGCAACCCAGTTCTTAGATGCATAAATAAAATAAATCTTAAAGAAACAAAATTTTTAAAAAATTTATTTATTTATGCTTATAGAACTGGGTACAGGCCAGAGGTGTGGTAGGTGAGAGGATTCACCAGAGACAAAGTGGGGAGCAGAACAGGCAGATGTACTGAAATACACTGCTGGCAAGAGCAGCGGGCAGGTCAAGAGAGGTCTGCCATGCCATGTGGGTCAGCTCCCTAGTGGGGGATCGAACTAGTGCTGCAGTGGCTTAAGAGAGCTTCATAATGCGGTGCTTTAATCCATTGAGCCACCAGGGAGAATCCAAAAGAAATAAATTATACAGGTAAAAGAGGAGTTCAATTATATTGGCTTTTATATTTATATGCACAGTTACCTTTCCTGATATTCCTTGTTTTTGTATATGACTTTGATTTACTATGTAACGTCCTTTTACTTCAGGCTGAAAGAATTCCTTTAGTATTTCTTATAAGATAGAACTAGCAACAAACTCCTTCAGTTTTGGTTTAACTGGAAATATTACTATAGTTTCTCCTTCATGTTAGGAAAGCTTTACCAGATAGAGGACTCTTAGTATATTTATCTCTTAGCACTTTTTTAAAAAAATACTTACTAAACATAATTTTATTTATTATTATTTTTAGTATCTACTGAAATACACTGCTGAGAGGAGTAGTTTGGGAGTCTGGAGAGGCTTGGAGTGCCCTGTGGGTCAGCAGGCCATGGGTGGTGATGGAACTCTGGCCAGTGAGGTGGTAACACTGAGATTTAACCCCTAAGCCACCAGGGAGGGCCTTTTTTTTTTTTTTAACCACTTTATGTCATTTCAATGCCTTCTTGCCTTTATAGTTTCTTTTTTTTTTTTTTTTAAAGATTTATTTATTTATTCATACAGAACTGGGGTACAGGCCAGAGATG
>NW_004567122.1:30081018-30169371 GCF_000260355.1 Condylura cristata | reverse complement strand
CTGCTGAGGGGAGCAGTGGGCGAGTCAGGGAGGTCTGCCACGCCATGTGGATCTCCTCCGGGGCAGGCGGGGATCGAACTCATGCGGAAGTGGCTTTGGCTTCTTAATGCTGTGCCTTAACCCGCTGCGCCACCAGGGAGGGCCCTTGCCTCTGTAGTTTCTAATAAGAAATTGCTTTTTAATGTTGCTGCTGAGTTTTTGAGCAAATAATTTGCTTCTGAAAGGTTCGGCGTAGTAGGGAGGATGCAAAGAGATAGCAAGGCCAGTAAAACCAAAAGTAGGTTTATATCTGCACTCCCAGGTGAGGTTCACAGACCCCAGACAGAGTTGAGGTCAGTGCATTGAAGGAGGGTAGGAGGGATTTTTATAGGCCTAGGTAGTGGGGAGAAATAGCTGGGTGGAAAATTTTGGGAAGGAAATGGAACTTATTTTTCTGCACAGGCTTGCATTAACTGTGGTGCTAAGTAAGTCCTGTGGTTATCACTCCGGAACATCTGCTTCTGTTTGGGGCAGCAGTGCCTTCTGTGTGCCTGTTTCGTGGGTGCCTGATGCTTACAGCTTCTCTCTTGCTGTTTTCGTGGTTCTCTCTTTGACTTGGCTTTTAACAATCTGATTCTTTTGAGAGTATCCTCCTTGGAGTTTGTTCAGCTTTTTGATTGTGCAGATTCCTGTATTTCTTAAAATTTGGGGAATCATTGACCATTACTGCTTTCAATTCTCTTTCTATCCTTTCCTCTCTGTCTTCTTATGGAACTCCATTATGTAAATGTTTATATACTTGATAGAGCCATACAAGTATCTTAATTTCCTTCATTTTCCTTTCTGCAAATCAGATTGGATAATTTAATTTGACCTGTCTTCACGTTCACTGTGTTTCTTTCCTGTTTCTGCTCGTCTTCTATTAAACCCCTATAGTGATTTTGTAACTTGTTATTGTACTTTTCCACTCTAGACTTTTTATTTGGTTCCTTTTTCTAGTTTCTGTCCTATTGCTGACATCCTCAGTCACTGAGATATCACTCCTTCATTTCCGTTAGCTTTCTGAGCACATTGAAGACAGCTGAGTTACAATTTCTGTTCAATGACTCCAATGTCTGTGCTTCCTCAGATACATTTCCCGTTACTTTACTTTTTTGTGTGAGTCAGATCTTTTTGTTTATTTACATGCTTCATAATATGTTATTAGAAACTGGACAGTTTTGAGCATTTTTTTAAAGATTTATTTATTCATACAGAACTGGCGTACAGGCCAGAGATACGGAGGGTGAGAGGATTCACCAGAGGCAGAGCGGGGAGAATAACAGGCAGATCGACAAAGTACGAAGTACGCTGCTGAGGGGAGCAGCGGGCGGGTCAGGAGAGGTCTGCCACGCCATGTGGATCTCCTCCCGGGCAGGTGGGGATCGAACTCATGCGGAAGTGGCTTAAACTTCTTTGTGCTGTGCTTTAACCCGCTGCGCCACCAGGGAGGGACTTGAGCATTTTTTTTTTTTTCATAAAAACTGCTCTTTGTGGTATAGGTCTCCTAAGTATCCATTTTTTTGTTTGGTGTTTGACATTTTGGATGTTTGGAACCCTGAAAACTGGATTCCCCCTCCCCTCCAGGGTTTGCTACTGTTGGATGTTGTGAGCTCCATTCATATATTTGCTTAGTGACTTTTCCAAACAGTGTTTGCAAAGACAGTATTAACTGTGATCACTGAGGTCTCCATTCTATAATCTCAGCAATTAACTAGTGGGCTGACAGAATTTCTTACATTATTGGTCAGAAAATGGTCAGAAAAGCAAAACTAAGTTAAGGATAAAGGAAGAAAAGCAGGAAAGGAAGGACGGGAGGATAGAAAAGGGGAAATGAGGAGTTGGTGTTATCCCACTCCTTCTGTGGTCGCCCTGGCTATTTACAACTCTGCTTAACCTCACTCCCTGCTCATACGGAGTCTACAGGTCAACCAGAGGTAAAAGCTTGTGGTTTCCTCAGGTCTTTTTTGCATGCACCACACCCTGAGCATGTATGTACCCAGCTTTCTAGGTTCCCCACACAGAGGGATTTTTCAAAGTCCTATTCTCCCCAAATCTCACTACTTAATATTGTCTCTTTCTATATGTCTGTTGTGTGTCACAAATGTCATTTTTCCTTCTTCCAATGCTTTGGGGGGCCATCCTCTGCATCACTGCTCTGCTCTATGAGAGTTCCAAGGTAAATATATGGAAGGAAAATCCCTTGTGTCAGTTTTGGGGGGAAGCTCCCCACAATCAAAACACAACTCTTTGGGAACAAGACCTATTCTGCTTCTCCCAAAACCAGCTTTGCCCCTCCAGAAATCTGGGCTGCTGTCTTTAAGACCACTCTTTGCTGGAGGGCCTCCCTGGTGGCCTAGGGACAATCATGGTAGGAGGTGACCCATATGTCACAGCAGACCTCTCCTGTCTCTCCCACTGCTCCCCTCAGCAGTGGATTTCTTTCTTTCTTTTTTTTCTTTTAAAGATTTATTTTATTTATTTATGCATACAAGCCAGAGGTGCAGGGGCAGTGAGAGGATTCACCAGCGACAGAGTGGGGAGCAGAACTAGCAGATTAACGAAGTACACTGCTTAGGGGCACAGTAGACAAGACAGGAGAGGTCTCTGTGCCACCTCCCTGGCTGGGGATTGAACTTGTGCTGCAGTAGCTGTGGTAGCTTCACAGTGCTGCACTTTAACCCATTGCACCACCAGGGAGGGCCTCGTTTTTTTTTTTTTTTTAAGATTTATTTATTTATACAGAACTGGGGTACAGGCCAGAGATGTGGAGGGTGAGAGGATTCACCAGAGAGAGAGTGGGGTACAGAACAGACAGATCGACAAGTACACTGCTGAGGGGAGCAGTGGGCGGGTCAGGAGAGGTCTGCCTCGCCATGTGGATCTCCATTGGGGTAGGCGGGAATCGAACTCATGGGGAAGTGGCTTAAGCTTCTTTGTGCTGTGCTTTAACCAGCTGCGCCACCAGGGAGGGGGAGGGCCTCGTTTTGCTATTTTTACATTGGGTTTCTTTTTCTTTCTTTCTTTACTATTGACATAGGAAAGCTCTTTATATATTCTGCATACAAGTGTCTTGTCAGATATATCAAGTCTTGACTATGAGTATATACTATTTGTGTAATTTCTAAAATAATAAAATAAAGATCAATGCAGGGTTGCTAATCTGTCTAAAGGTGCAAGAGTTCCTGGGAAGAGTCAACTTTTCCATCAGAAAGCAACTGAGGCCTTCTCTTTGCCCACCCACGAGGTAACATTTCCTTTCTTCCTCCCTCCTCTGGCAGAGACTGCCCCCTGCTGCAGGTGTTGTCGGGTGAGGTTGCTGGCGAGGAGGTAGAGGGCTCTCTGCCCTGGATTGTCTCACAGCTCCTAGAAGGAAACAGCTACAGTGGCCTGCTTCTTCGCCTGGACCTTCAAGGTGGCCGTGGGGAGAGGGTGTGGGATTCATTGGGAAGTCCTGGGATCTGGCTTTAGTCTTGTACTATCTCACTTGATCAGCAAGATCAGATGGGCGGGCCAGGATTCAGCAGTGTCCCTGGGTGCTAAGGCTGTGATGTGTGGAGCGGAAGACCAGTGGTTAAAGTAACCCCACAACTTCCAGATATTTCCCTCTTACCAATGGTTTCTGCATTGACTATTACTCCTGATTTTTCCCACCATCTGATAGGGCAGATCTTATTTATAGGTGAGGAAAGAGACACAGGCCTAATTTATAGAAAAGGGAGGGTCAGAGAAGGGAAGGTACTTGCCTATTTTTACATCCCATTAGAAGGTGTCTGTGAAATGATATGATGTTAGGGATTAGGGGAGATTAAATAGTGGGCATAGATAAACAAGATTGGCCATGCCTTGATAATTGCTGATGCTGGGTGATAAGTAGGTGGATTTTCTATACTTTGTGATGTATTTGAATATTTCCATAATGAAAGAACAATTAAAAAATGAAAAGAGAGGCTGGCCTCTCTCTCCAAAATCAACAAAAACACTTTTATTGCTCAACAGGTTCTCAGACTTTCCCTGTGCCAGGCCCTGTGGAATGAGGAAGATAAATTGGGGCAGCCACACTCTCAAGTATAAAGCAGTGGGGGAAGGTCATATGTTTCATGGCCAGTTTGGCATCACACTTATGGGCACTGGCTTTAGTATCAGGAAGAACTGGGGTTCAGTTGCAGATCTACTACTTACCAGGAAGTTGCTTGACCTCTCTGGGTCTCGGTCATATCACCTGGAAAATGGAGGATGGACAGAATAAATTAGAGTGGCCACCTCATTGGAATGTAGTGTGGATAAAAAGACAATTTAGGAAAAGCCTTATCTTGGTGCCATCAGGAATATATATAAAAGCCTGCTAGCTGGGAGCTGTTCTTATGAATTGAATCATTAATAACAATTAAAACATTACAGGCGGTGTGCTTTGGAGTCCAGAGGCAGGGGTGATTCACTGTCTCTCCCCTTACTAGGCAGCTCCCTGAGCTTGCTCCAGGCTGCTCTGTGTGGGGCAGCACAGAGGAGGATGCAGGTGAAACAGGTGAGGCCTACCCTGTGGAATGCAGTAGAAGAGGCCCGGGGCCGGCGCAATGGCCTGAAGAGCCTTCGTGCAGGCCTCCTGGGGGACAGCCTGACAGATGATGGACTCAGGAAGCTGGGCAGGGCACTTCGAGAACTAAAGGTAAGCAAGCCGCTGCCTGGAGGGGCTGGGCAGCAATTACCAGCACCTACCCTGAATCTTTTTGTAGGTGGTAAAAGCCTGGAGCCGGCGCCTAGGAAGCTGGACACTCAAAGAGGTCAAAGCTGAGGCTGTGGGTATCCCAGAGCCACAGGTATGTCTTCCCTTCTCACTGCTCCTGTTTTAGGGCACTATGAGGGGCCCTTTGTCCTTGCATTAATTTATGGATTCACAAATATTTAGTGCCCACTTACTACGTGCTGGGCAGATGGGCAGAGTACCACGTAGGCTCTGGGAACTCTTTTCCCTCACTGGGTTTACAATTTGCTACATGGTCAGTGCCCTGAAGGGCCTATCAACACATGGTTCTACAGGATGGCTAAAAGAGGGACGGCTACAGTCTTGGCAAGAGAGGGACAGAAGATTCCAGGGAAGAAGTTGATCCTTGAAGGAAGTGACCAGAGAGGAGTGAATGTCGATGTAGAGAAAGTGACAGGCAAAGTCTCAGAGTAGTTGGCCTCTTTGGGGGCTGTAAGCTGCTCAGTTTGTTGGAGAATATTTGTGGCGAAGGACTGGAAAAAGGAAAGTAGAGGCCACGTCACACAGGACTTGTTAAACCTATTGAGATGTTTGGACTTTGTTTTGAAAGGGAAGCCGCATTTTAAGCAGGGAAAAAAAAAAACTATTGCTTCCATTTTTTAGGTGAGCAAACTGAGACTCAGAGAAGCACATGCATAGCTCAGGGTTGCTGGGTCTCAGAAGGCAGCAGAGGTCAAGCACCCAAGTTCTCAGACTCTACCATGCTTTCCTCACAGCTGCATGGCCTCTCTGGGCAGGAGAGGGCGCTGTCTGCCGTGATTTGCCACAGAGTGGCTGGTCCTTCTCTCCGCTGGTTTTTCCCTTCTCATAATTAGTTAAACTTGGGTTTTCAGGTCCTGGGCTTTAAGAATTACGCACGCATTAAAAAAAACAAAAAAAGAATTAGGCATGTAAGCTCTCATTTACTGCTCAGTGCCTGCTTGCTTAGTGCTTTGGGTATTTACCTCTTTTCATGCTCTCTACACTTTGTTTTAATCAAATGTTACTGATTTACCACTCATTTACAAAACCATGATTTGGGGCTCACCCAAATCTTCACACCTCAACATGTACCTATGCTTTACTCACCCACCACTGACACTGCAGTGCCAATACACCGCCACCTTACCCCCTCTCCTATCCTCCCTCCCCTGACCTGTCTGATTTCAAAGCCCTGGTTTTAACCTGTGTGGTCCTGGGAGGGTGTGCACTACTCACTCCTAATATCTTCTCAGCAGGTGATTGATAGGGCAGCAAGTCACAGCCCAGGCCTCCAAGGGGAACCCCAAGGTGGGTCAGGAGTTTGTGGTGAAGCAGGGGGTCTTCTCTACCTTTGATATGCTTAGTTGCATTTTTGTTTGGTGGCAGGGAGAACAGCATCTCTAGGGCCTGAGCACTACCAAAAGCAACCTCTCAGGGACTCTGGAGAACAGGTAGTAACTTGTGAATCCCAGAACAACTGGGTGCTATTGGGGAAGTGAACACAGGATTTGAGACCCCAGCTAATATGTCCTGCTTACCATGCCCCAAACCAGGGAGATGTGTGGAGTTTGGGGGAAAGGACTAAAAGGGCTGCCAGATCACTAGGGGTGATGGGAAGCAGCTATTTTCCTAATGGTTTGAATTGATATGTGACCCTCAGGGACCTCTACCGCTGAGCCAATACTTCTTCCACCAAGAAGTTTCTTGGTCTATGTTTCTGTCCTGGCTCCAAACTCTCCCGGCTGATGTAGAGCCTGATGTAGTTCTAGTAATGGGTTTCTGTGGGAAAGCTGGGCCTTATGTCCCAAAGCCGAGCACGCACATGAACCTACACTGACACCATCTATGCTGGGCAGGCTGCAGATGTCGCCCTGCAGTTCTTTCTGGGCCAGGCCCGGAGGCAGAGACTGCGAGAACAGCACCATATTTGGATCCAAGAGCAACTGCAACACTTGGAAGAGGAAGAGGTGGCAGATGACCAGGGCAAAGGTCTGCTGGCTGGAGAGGAGGTGAGGAGGGTCAAGTAGGGAGCTGAGGTCTCTACTCGGGCCAGGCACTGTGCTGGGTTCAGCATCAACTGCAACACACTGCATCGCATCCTTTCATGGCCCTCTGGGCCTTGTGGGGGATAGACAAGGCAATACTCAGTGTTAACTGCGGTGATGGTGAATCTAGGCCTGGGGGGACAAAAGGTGTAACTGACCCAGGCTGAAGTAGACCTGAAAAGATGACACCTAAGTTTTTTTTTATAGTTATTTTTGTTTTTGCATAGAACTGGGGTGTCGGCCAGGGGTGCAGGGGATAAGATTCACCAGAGACAGAGTGGGGAGCAGAACAGGTAGATCGACTGAAATACACTGTTGAGGGGAGCAGTGAGTGAGACAGGAGAGATCTGTTGTGCCATGTGGGTCACATCCCTGGCCAAGGATAAAACTTAGGCCTTAGTGATAGTGCTGAGACTTAATCCCTAGGCCACCAGGGAGGCCCTCTAAGCTGTCTTAAAGACCAAACTAATCAGCCGGAGGAATTCACTAGCTCCTGAACTTCACAAGGGCAGTTTGTGCTTATCACAGAGGCATTCAGAAAACATTACTTGTGTGAACCAATTAAGAAACAGGATGTGTGCATGGGTGGTGGGGACACGTTTTGAGAGGACAATACCGCAGGAGCAAAGGTTAAAAGGGAAGCAATGGCAGCATGGAGTCTGGCTGTCGTGAATATCTACTTGGCTGCTTCCTGGTAGCAGAAAGACTGCAGTGGGCCACATCTCTGGACTTGGACTGTGGTGACTCTTGAAAGGGCACGGGTCAGCTCAGTGGCTCGTTAGTCATGTGAATAAAGCAAGTCAGGTCACTTCTCGATCCACTGTTTCCACATCTGTAAAACTGCAACTATTCATATGGTCGTCTTACTGGGTAGAATGAGATAATGCACATGAAGTTATTTAGAACACAGCCTGCATGTGGGTGGCACTCAACAGTGTGTATTATCATTGAAGGCCTCAGAGGAGAGGCAGAGCCGGCACTGGGAGCAGACAGTGCACAGACTCCAGCTGGAGGCCCTTCAGGTGGAGCGGGATGCTGCGGAGCAGGACCTGGTGGCCCTGTATGAGCTGCACGTGCAGGCTGCCCGAGCACAGTCACACCACGTGCTGCAGGTCAGTGAGAACCGGGGGCTGGCCCTGAGCTAGCTCAGAGGCTGACTGGCTGACAGGTATTTCTGGCCCTGGGCATAGGTGTTCCGGGCCTGGCGACGGCTTTGGGAGGAGCAGGCCATGACCAGAGAGCATCACCACCGTGGCCTGCTGGCTGGCGTTCTGCAAGAGACCATCAACCTAGCCACGCAGAACCAGGAGCTCCAAGCCCAGAACCAGCAGCTTGGAAGGCTGCAGACTAGGCTGGGGGCAGAGATGCCAGATCCCCGTTCAGGGGGTCAGGAATCTTTCAGGGACAGTGTTTTCTCATCTCATCCTTAAGGATCCTAGAAGGAAGAACAAGCTGAAGCACAATGGCCAAGCTCTAGCTCACTATGGATAATTGTTACCACCACTAACCAGAGCTCCTTGTGCCAGTCCTTGTTGGAGGCTTAATATCCATTATTTCACGTAGTCCCTAGCCGTTTGTACTAACCTGTACGTGTTCCTACACCAGTAAATGTTTAGGTAAGCAATGGACTGAATCTGATACTGATCTCCTGATTCCAACTGCTCACTGACATTATAGCTTTCACTGTTGTGTTTTATGTTGGCAGCAGCCCCATCTACCTGTGACCTTCGTGTAAAGACACAATTTCCTAAAGAAGCGTTCCTCAGAATGCCCCCCCTGCTAAGTGACCAGGACGGTAGTTGGTTCTCTTTGGCCACATTTCAGACATCAGCCAATGAAAGGAAGGAAAGGTTCAGCATTGCCCAAGGACAGTCAGCAGGTGACAGTGCCTTCTGTATTGTGGCTGACAAGTTTGCAGCATATGTCAGAAACAGCTAGGAAAAAGAGGGAAACCCCTTTAAATCCTGCTACCTAAAATTTGGCTTCAAGAGGATAGGGTTTTTTTTTTAAAACAAGTTTGCCAGGTATACCACAAGTGGATGTTCCCACAGTCCTGACAGCAGATGACAGATGAGAATGTTAGTGAGGGAACCAGAGGAAATGAGGCTCAAACCACATTGAGTCATCAAGAGTTTTCTGGCTCTAGTTTGTCCTGCCAGCCTGAGCACATTCTATTCTCAACACTCCCTCCAAGTCCCCTGGGGCATAAGTTTTGTGCTTCAGAGAAATTTCAAAAGCTTCATAATTGTCTTGGTTCCACAGAACCCTCACAGGAAATAATGGTGCTAGCACAGCTAGTCTTTTTTCTCCTAGTTTATAAGTCACTGCTGGAATAAGATACTCAAAGCATCAGAGGACAGAAATTATGCTTGAGAGGAGCTTGGGACACAGAAGACACAGGACAACAATGGCCAATTGTAGGAACGACCTACACCCCAGAACACTTTATTAAGACCTTATTGCTTATGCAGTTAGATACACTGATTGAGTTACACGCATTTCCCTTGTCTGGTCCCAGGTTACTCTGCAGAGCTTCAATAGGCTGTTGGGAGATAGGATATACTGCCAGGTGGGTCAGGACCCAGAATGGGGAGGATGGCACCTCCTAGGAGCTGCAGAGGGGGCAGTAGGCTTCCAGTGGGCCTTTGGGGTGAGCAGAGAGGTCAGGAGTGTAGGCTTAAGCCAGAGCCCAGGGGCAACATTCCCTGAGATGAGTCAAGCCCCAGCCCTCTTCGGGGTTTCCAGAAAGAGGCTGGGTGTGGCGAGCAGTACTGTGGAGGGGGCAGGGCACTGTCTCCAGGTGCTGCTGGAGTGAAGGGAGGCTGATGGGTGTACAGTCTGGCAACTGGGCATTTCTGCATGATAGCAGGGGTGAGAACCCTTATGAGGGATCATGCACCACAGCTGGGCTAGAGCAGCCAGAATCAGGCCTGGGGGCAGTGGGTCTGCTGGGGTGACCCCAGTTAGCAAGGAAAGTCAATCGCTGCCCACAGTTGAAGCAACTGTATTTATGCAAGATGAGGCAGGTAGCCTCCTCCATCAGGGATGGGGTCATTTCTCAGGCTTAGGTATTAATGCTTCCAGAATTCATTAGACTGGAAGAATGGGTGTGTGTGTGTTGGGGTGGGAGGTTTTGGGTTTTGGGGGGGGGGGGTTGAGATTAAGAGCTTCCTTAGCCAAACCTACTATTCAATTCCCCCAGAGCTACTCTTTTACCCACCCACTCCAGACACTCAACTGGCTGTTCTCACTTCCCCAGCTTTTCTCACAAGGCACTTGTCACAGGGCTGCTGTGGGGAGGGCTGGGAAGTGGCTCTGATGGTGGCACCCAATCTCCAGCGTCAGAAGTCAGGATGAGGCCATCAGGGCCTAACGGCTGCCGTAGTACAAACGTACTGCCAGGCCAATGAGCAGCGTGGCCAGGAAGAAGGCAGCTGTGAGCTGCAGCCGCAGCAGGGCCGCTGAGAGCACAGCATTGACCACCAGCGAGCAGGACACGACGAAGAGGCGCGTGATGCTACTGCCGTGCTTCATGACGGCTGACATGAGCAGTCCGTTCAGCGCCTGGCTCAGCACCACGAGCGCTGCCCATCCTGAGAAGCCCTCCAGGAGGCCGGGGCCAGGGCCGCCGCCTGCATGCAGACCGAGGTTCAGAAGCACACCGAAAGTGTAGAGGAAGAGGTTCTGAAGTGCCAAGGGCAGCCGCTGCCGCTTCATGAGCAGCTCCGTGTACACAGACGACAAGCCTGAGATAAGACAATACAGGACGAGAAGCAGCAGTCCCAGTGGAGTGATGTGCAGGGGCATGGGGCTGGCAGCAGCTGCTGGAGGAGACCCAGGCAGGGCGTGCCGAGGGTCCTGGAGCCCACCAGCGGCGTAGCAGGCTCCTGCAGCCATCAGCAGCAGCAGTGCCAAGCCCTGGCGTGCAGACAGCCGGTGCCGGAGACAGAGGCAGTAGAACAGGGCTGTGCTTCCGATCTTGAGATTGCTCAGCACCTGGTAGGTGCTGGGGTCCATGTATCGCTGAAGATAGATCACCAGGTTGTTGTTAGCCCCGTAGAGGAGGGCTGACAGTGCGAAGGGGGCAGCCTGGCGCCATGGAAGAGCCCCTTGGGGCCATGTTTGCCAGCCTACCAGGAGGGAGAAGGCGCATAGCAGCAGCTTGGTCAGCTCAGTCAGCAGCACGGCTGACGAGGGCCGGAAGGGCACTCTGCCATCCACATGGCACAGTGCCAACAATGGGGCATGGGCGCCATACATGGCAGTGGACAGGAGCAGCATCAGGGTCCAGCGGGCCTGCCTGGGGCGGCCCAGGCCTGGCATACCCCCGTCCTCTACACTCATGCCCATACCAGGCCCTTGGTGGCCTGTGTAGTTAGCAGGGAACAGGCCGCGGGGACTGTGACACATTTGGAAAATCAAGTTATGGAGCCCACTTCTAGGAGGGAGGAGCCCTGACACATCGCTGGAGAGAATACTGAGCTTCAGAACCAGCTGCGAACTCCACAGTCAGGGCTGGAAAGGAGCTGGTGGCCCTAGAAGCCAGTCTTGGGGCCAGTCCCATGGGGTGAGGGTGGGAAGGAGTTCAGGGTGCTGGCTGAGGGGCCACCGTCCACCCTCTGCAGGAAGGGAAGTGAAGATGAAGGTGGCAGGAACGTTGGAGAGAGCAAATGGGTGAGAGTCGAGGAAGCCAAATATGGCACCTGTGCTCGAAAGGCCTCCACCTGCAGGCCCCATTTGTTCATCCTGCCTCCCCCATGGGATCCAGAGCTAGTTGGGCCCTTTGCGCAGTGACCGTAGATAGTCCCTCAAGGTCTTCTCCACATTGGGAACAGCATACGCCTGAGCTGCATAGATGCCAGTGCAGGTGCCCACGGCAAAGCCCAATACTGCTGATGCCCTCAGTTTGGCCACCACATAGCCAGCCAGGAAGCCCTTGAGGAATGGGGAGGACAAGAGCGAGCCATCCTGTGGAGGAAAATGGAGGACACTTAGCCAGGCTCCTCCTTTCTCTACCCAGGAATTACTCAAGCGTCTTACCACCTGCACCTCTTCACTGTGGAAGCAGTCTGTAGCAGTCTATCCAAAGATAGCCTCAAGGTTCTAGAGGCAGAAAAAGAACCTAGAAGTCCTGACCACACAATCTCAGAACCTTCAGGTTCAAAGGCTCCAATCACAGAACCCTACCTCCACAGGCCACACAGCTGTCGCTGTCGTTCCCCTGCCTGCTTTTCCAGCCTCACTTCCTAGCATGCTCCCACACAACTCCAGCCAAACCGAACTGGTGCCCCTCCCATTCATCATGATACCTCCCAACACAAGGGCATTGCATATGCTGTTCCTGTCTTCCCTCTTCACCCAGTTAATCCCTATCTAAGATCCCAGTTCAAGTGGGATTTTTCTTTGGGGTCACAGAGAGCAGACTCTCAATAGCCACTTGCTGAATAGATCTTCACCATCCATTCAAAAGCATATTGGGCAATTAAGCCCAAGAGGGAGTGGGAGAAAGATTCAGCTTTACCTGGCCCACACCACTGCTGACTTCGTCTTCCACACGCCGCTGCAGGTGCTCCAGCTGGTTCTTAAGAAATGCTAGGTCCTTAAGCTTGGGCAGAGAATCCTACGACAAGGAAAAGGCTGACTCCAGCAGACTGACCCAATCCCATCCCTTGCTCAAGTCTATGAGTGGCTGGGATTGGGTAGGGGGCAGGGATGGGGTAAGCCTGAAAAGCTTCTTCCATAAAAAAACCTCCTAGATGACAGTGAAAAGGAAGAAAGGCACTGAAAGGTACAGAACTCAGAGGGACCAAGGAGGGCATGACAGATGGGATGCACACTAGTAACTAACAATAACCCTTATAACTACATTAAATATCAAGTGTATAGAAGAAGGCGGGAAGGGGAGCCATAGGAAATTCAATAGATGTATTAGGAAAGCACTAATGAACAGACTGTATGCTACCTAAAAGTGCTGACTAGTCTCTCCAGCCTATTGTGTCCTCGGGCTTAAAACGGCCTGGGCAAACTCTCGGTAATTGTGTGGGTGGTGTGCAACTTCTAGGCCAATGGTGAGTCATGGCTTGAGGGAGTTCCTTGGGCAATTTGGAAGCAAAACTGATTTCTGCCTGGGCTCCCACTTTCCCCAAGGCCATCCGGAGCTGAATGTACAAATGGATGCGCTAGTCGTTAAGTGCAAAGAATTGGATGAGTGTGAACAGATGTGTGGATCTGGAAACGCAGTGTGACGAGGGAAATTTCAGGAGCCAGCGAATGGAGCAGAGTGAGGAGTGTGGCAGAGCTGAAGGTGTCCTACAAGAGTAGCTGCTGATCGTGACGCTCCGGGAGGGGTCACCTGGGTGAGCCCGGGCTCCGCCTGCCTTTCAGCGCTCCGCCACTTCACTACCAAAGGCTGAGGCAGTCCACAGAGAAGTCCGCCCCGAGGGGAAACCTAGGGCACCCCAACCCACGGGCTGCTCCACTGTCGCCTTTCCTCAGAATTAGGTGTGAGCATCACACCTGACCGATTGTAGATCACCCCCACACACTCACCTTGTCATCCGCCATCTTCCCCGCCGAACTTGTGGCGCAGGCGCAGTCCCGCCCCCCTAAGCCGAGTGGCGCGGCCATCTTTACCGAGGGCGGAGGTACTTCCGGGGCATTTGTGGAAAGGGCGGAGGCGCTTTCCCGGCGGCCGAGATTTAGCGTCTCCTTCCTAGCGGCTAATCCCACGTGACCCCGCGCGCTCGCGTCCCCGACGCGGACGCGTTGACTTCACTTGTGAGCCCAGGCGGGTTTCCGCAGTTCGTGAGCTCACGGGTGCGCGGTGATGTCAGCGGCTGTGTGGCGTCGGTGCGCCTCCCTCGTACTCACGCATGGAAACGCGCACCCACTCGGGAATCCAGACGCTTATTTACACGCTCGGCCCGTCCTCTCCAGCCTCCGGGGCGGCCCCTGCCCCTGCCCCGCCCCGTTTTGGTGCGGCGCTTGCTGGTGCTCCAGACTCCAGCGCAGAGAGGTTGGGCTTACGGGCGCAGCAACTCCAGAGGTCGAGCTGGGCTGAGACTGAGCGCCGGCGCAGGCCGGCGGGGACGCGGCCGAGGCCATGCTGGGCAAAGATTACATGTTGGCCATCATTCTGGTCAACTGCGATGGTGTGCACGGAGGGGCCCTCTGGGTGGACCCGGACCTGGGGGGACGAGTGAGCGCTCAGGGCTGCCCTAAGGCTCAAGACCTGTAGGTGGGGGGAAGGGAGGGTACGTGTCTGGGTAAAGACCGCGAGACGAATGAACCCTGATCTTTGCACTGCAGTATCCAAAATTAGAAGCCCGAATCCTCAGATGGAGCCTCCAGCCTATTAGGGGTGAAGGAAGGTTATTGTCCTCCCTTTCCAATCCTGTGCCTCTCCCATCCTGTATTTCCGTAGATGACTTGTGGGGGGACCAGAATCTGGAGGGTGAGCCAGGCCTTCCCCCTGGCTGGAGGAAGATCCGAGATGCTGCAGGTACTTACTATTGGCACGTACCTAGCGGTAGCACCCAGTGGCAGCGCCCAACCTGGGAGCCAGGAGATGCAGAGGACCCAGGCACGGTAGGTGGAATGTGAGGTGGGGACCTTGTGTGGACCTAGGCGTGTGACTACACTGACCTAGCTCTTTCTTTACAGAGCACAGAGAGGATTTGGGGACTTCGGCCCCCCAAGGGGAGATCCTTCTCCAGTCTGGAGAGCTCACTGGATCGGAGGTAACACAGATAGTCTAGGCAAAATGAAAGACTTGGGGTTCCCTGGCACCCAGAGATAAAGCTGGTGTCAGTCTGTTTCCCAGTCCAGGTTCTGGAATCTGTCCCATGTTTGGGGCTCTGTTTTGTGTTCTTGGCTCTGTCCCATGTTATTGACTTTCAGTATTTTGAGTTCATTCCTTGTTCCAAGTGCTGTCTTTTGCAGTATGGTATTTTCCATATTCTTTGTCCTGATCTAGACTTTGGTCACTGTCGTAGGCTTTGCTCATGAGTCTTCCTGTCCTGAGTTCTAGGGCCTCTTGCCCTGATTTGGGGCCCTGGTTCACAGTTTGGACTCTGCTCCATGTTTGCAGCTTTTATGCTACATTTGTTGTCCTGTCAAATGAGATGCCACACTCTGTGATACCTTTGTTTATATTGCTCTGTCCTGCTCATGTTTTATATTAGAAGTACTACATTATGGGTCTTATTCCACATGTTTTTGCTCATCAAGTAGTCGGAGTTTCACCAGTGTCCTTTCCCTAGGAAGAATGTTCCTCTTACCAGTTCTTCTCTGTTCTAGTAACTCTCTGTCCTGGCTTGGTGAGGAATCCTACATCCAGAGCATGGAGCCAGGGGCTAAGGTAGTCACTTGAGCTTGAGGGTCAGCGCAAGGCATGGGGAAGAGTCTCAGGAAGATTGCCAAGGATGGGATTGGGCTGAGCAGAAGTGACAGGCATGCATGGAGGGAGTAGAAGTATCAGGGTTATATGTGTGGGGTCTGTGATACCTTCCATCCTACTGCATCTCTACTCAGGACCCTCATGTCCTTTCCTTCAATCCCAACAGTGCTTTGCGGTCCGCTCGCTGGGCTGGGTAGAGGTACCTGAAGAGGACCTGGTACCAGGCAAGAGCAGTATTGCAGTGAATAACTGCATCCAGCAGCTGGCTCAGACCCGCACTCAAAGCCGGCCCCAAGAAGGTGCCTGGGGTGAGGTGAGCTGGTCCTTTAAGGGGGTTAGCCTATGACTGGTAGAGGTAGTTTTCATTGAATTGCTTCTCCTCAGTGGCGACCACTGTCATCTGAGCTCTGGACTGATCTCTATCCTTGGCAGGGCCAGAACATGCTCATGGTCTTGAAGAAGGATGCCATGAGCCTGGTGAATCCCCTGGACCACAGTCTGATCCATTGCCAGCCTCTGGTGCACATCCGTGTATGGGGTGTGGGCAGCTCCAAGGGCCGGTGAGGATCCATATATCCCCCCACATTGTAGTTGCTCCTCCCTTCCCCTTGCAGGCTGTGATCCCCACTGATGTTGACTCCCTGTACTTGAACCCTTGGACACAGATCCTCTGACATGGATCCAAGCTCGGCCTCCCCTGCGTGGTCCAACACTGATTGGGGAGGGTGGGCCCAGCTCAGCAGGGACCGATGGGGGAGAGCCTGACAGGCTAGGCTGATTCTCTCCTGTGCTCCCACATGCTTCTGGAACAGTGACAGGTGAGTGAGAGCCAGGTGTCTCGACGCCCAGCCCTGACCTCCCTGTTCTTCCCCTGCCATGTCCCTTGCCCAACTTGACAGCTTCCTGTAGGCACTACAGGCCCCTGCCACTCCCCAGCCCCTATCCTGGTGCTGTCTCTACCCCTGTCCCAGCCCCATCTCTGACCATGCCAGGGACTTCGCTTTTGTGGCGGGTGACAAAGACAGCTGTATGCTCAAGTGCCATGTGTTTCGCTGTGACGTCCCTGCCAAGGCCATTGCCAGTGCCCTACACGGGCTCTGTGCTCAGGTAAGGGCCACAAATGGTGCAGGGAACATGGGTGAGGAGCTGGGTCTGAAACTTCCAAGGTGGTTGGGGCAGGTGGCATCGGCTCCCTTACCTCAGGCCCCGTCTCTCTGCACCTCACACTGACTGAATTGCATTTCAGATCTTGTCAGAGCGAGTGGGAGTGAGTAGTGATTCCCCTTGCTGCTCCTTAGATCCCATCTCCCCTGAAGACCTGCCACGGCAAGGTATGGGAAGGGAGGTGCTGCCCTGCAGTAGCTGGCCACTTTGGTGAAAGGTGGAGTGAGGGTGGGATCCTGGTTATTTAGTGTTTCTGGAGTTGGGGATGTCTGAGATGCCCTGCTTCCAGGGATGCCAAACCCTAAATGGAGGCAGGCGTGTCGGTAGCCTTCCTTCTGCTTGCTCCAGCCCTTAGATGGGTGGGGAAAGGTGTCATTGAATGCCCAGGCCAGCTTGGTGTTTGCATTTCAGTGGAGCTGCTGGATGCGGTGAGCCAGGCTGCGCAGAAGTATGAGGCGCTGTACATGGGGAGCCTGCCGGTCATGAAAGCCATGGGTGAGGCCTGTGCGCTGCAGGGTGTGGGATGTATCAGCTCATGGGGGGCAGGGGGTGGCAGGACCTGTCACCTGGGATGTACCACTCTTGCCAATTCAGGATTTTAAACCCTGCCCCAGTATTCTGTTCCTGTCCCCCTGAGCCCAAGTTAGTGAGAAGGGCCAGGACACTTGGCAGAGCTCTTCTTTCTTCATGTGTTGGAGACACTAAGGTGGGCATTTCCCCCCAGGTATGGATGTGCTGAACGAGGCTATTGGTACCCTCACCATCCGGGGGAACCGGGAGGTCTGGGTGCCCACCATGCTCAGTGTGTCTGACTCTCTCATGACCGCGCATCCCATTCAGGTACCAGAAGGTGAAGTTGGAGGCTTTGGAGGGGTGGGTGGGGATCATGAGGGGTCATTGCTGGCTGTTGGGAGGGCTCAGTGTGTCCAGCCAGTGCCTGCCCTCTAGTGACTAGGCCTGGTGTGGGCAGGCAGAAGCTGGTGCAGAGGAGGAGCCACTGTGGCAGTGTCCTGTGCGCCTCGTGACCTTTATTGGTGTTGGCCGTGACCCACACACCTTTGGCCTCATTGCCGACCTGGGCCGGCAGAGCTTCCAGTGTGCTGCCTTCTGGTGCCAGCCCCATGCTGGGAGACTCTCTGAAGCTGTGCAGGCTGCTTGCATGGTGAGTGAGAGGTGGGGGGAGAGGGTGGGGTTGCCCTGCAGGGTTTCTCTATTGAAGACTGAGGCTCAGGATCAGTCCTTTCTCCAGAGATTACAAACCAGCGATCCCAGGGTTGGCTGTAGTTTTATTTGACCCTCATGCAGTTTTAGTTGTCAGTATTTTAAGCTGGGGCATTTTACATAGTAATTGCTATTCTTGTTTTTCTAAAATTGCTTAAAGCTCTGACACTGGGTCTACATACTGATTTCCACACAACTGGAATCATGAACGTCCCGGTCCCCTGTAGGTTAGACCCCGCTTTCCTGCTTGTCTCATTTTGTTTGTTTCCTGGTATCTGTAGCCATTTGAGTGTGGGATGCTTACACTTTGCTTGCTTGGTTCATTTTGCTCATTCCTTAACAAATATCAGTACCTTCAGGTTACGAGGCATCTTACTTGCCCCCAGGGAGTTCAGGGGAATAGAGGGCATAGCTCTCGTCCTTACAGTAACTTCGATTAGAGAGAAGGTAGCTCAGAACGAATGTACACACCACAGGATGATGGAGACAGACCTTCTGGGGTTCAGGAAGTTTATCCCGAGAGGTGAGAGAAAATCCATAGTTGAAGGTAGAAGGAGGAAGTTAGCCTGGTGAAGGGAGTAGGCTAGAAGGTGTACCAAGTACTGGGAATCCCAGCAGAGAAGGTGAGAAATGTTGGTGGTGTCTGCAGTAATACTCTAATGTAGTGTATCTGGAGTACAAGGGAGGGGTGTTAGAGTAAGAGACGGGGGCAAAAGAATGTCAGAAATCAGGTCATGGAAGAACTTCGTGGGTTTTTTTTTTTTTTTTTTAAATCCCAAGACACTTGAAAGGATTTGAACAGGACAGTGAAGTCAGGTTTGTGCATTGGGAAGACCACTTAAACTATAGTATGGGTAAAAGATTTGGAAGACTGCAGAAGTACTAGGAAGATCCTTAGTTAGGACTCTGGTGTTAATGAGAGATGATTTGGTTACTTGCATTGGGAGTTTGGGCTGTCCACCTTCCCTTTGACTAGGGAGTCCACTGTGCCTGAGACCAGTTCATTCCAGTGAGAGAGAGCACTCACAGCTGTAGGTGAGGTTGAGAGTTCAAACCTGTAGAACCAGGTTTGAATCCCAGTTCTGCCAGTTACTGGCTGTGTGACTAAGCAAAGTCATGTGCTCTCTCCCATCTCACCCTTTTTAAAAAAAAATTTTATTACTAGAACTGGGGTGTAGGCCAGAGGTGCAGGGGGTAAGGGGGAGGCACGATTTGTGAGAGGATTCACCAGAATCAGTGGGGAGCAGAACAGGTGGGATGACTGAAGTACACTGCTGAGGAGAGCAGCGGGCAGGATAGGAGATGTCTGCTGGGCCATGTGGGTCAGCTCCCTGGCCGAGATTGAACTTAGGCCATAGAGGTGATAGGGTTGAGATTAATCCCTGGGCTACCAGGGAAGCTTCATGTGCTCTCTCTAGATCTGTCTCCTTATTTGCAAAATGGGGATAATGACACCTGATAAATAACCATTGTTTAAGTTAGGTTATACAAAACACTTAGCATAGTGTTTATTAACCTTCCTTGAATGCTCAGGAAATGTCAAGTTTTATGTTTTTTTTCCTACCTGGGAATGCTGATGGGGTTCCAATGTGACCGACTAACAGCCTCATATCAAACCAAAACATTCCTGCAGAAACTTTCAGGGAATCCAGGGACAGAAAGGACCTGGATCCTTACATTCACCTTCTCCCTAGGTTCAATACCAGAAGTGTCTTGTGGCCTCTGCAACTCGAGGCAAGGCCTGGGGTGCTCAGGCTCGTGCCCGCCTGCGACTCAAGCGGACCAGTTCTGTGGACTCTCCAGGAGGTCCCCTGCCTCTCCCTCTGCTCAAAGGAGGAGTTGGCGGTGCAGGGGCAGCCCCTCGAAAGCGGAGTGTCTTCTCTTTTCTCGATGCCTTCCGGCTGAAACCCTCTTTGCTCCATATGCCCTAAATTGTTCCAGAAGGACTGGGGAAAGAGGCTCTGGGTCCATGTGCAACTCTACACTTTCCTTCTCCAAGGGCCTGTAGCCACTTCCCCCTTGGAGCCTTCTCTGCCTGCCCCTCAGACCCTTGCCCAACCTCTATTTATTGCCCAATTTATTGTTTATGTGGGCGACTAAGAGGCCCAACATCACAACTAGGCCCCTGGCTTTCCTTCTCCTGGATCCCTGTGTTCCTTGCCCCTGTCTGGTTCTGGACAGTTGGCTCTACCTCAGCAACACTTTATAGCAAAATCAGTACAAATAAAAATTCCTCAGTGACCTCAGTGGGTGTGAACATATTGGGCCTGGGTCAGAACTGGGGGCTAACAACAAGTGTGAGGTGAGTGAGTCTGGCGGTTGGGGACTTCTTGTAGTTGCATGAGGGCATGGATGCGATGGAAATCCAGTTTCCATTTATTCAACAGGTAGATCTTCCAAGGTCTTTTCTATGCCAAGCACTAAGCTAGCCACCAGGGATGTGGTAAGAGTAAGGAATTCACCTTTTGAGACTGTCAGAAGGAGGAAAAATAAATTGTCAAAAGACTGAAAATAGGAAATCCGAGGCATGGTCAGCGCAATGTGCGTTGTGCCTCAGATGCGATGACTTCCTGAAGAGCTGGCATAGAATATTGAAGAAATTTTAGTACTAGCTTTTGAAGTTAGTATAAATGTGAGAGGTGGAGGTGAGATTTCAGAAGCCCACCATTGAGCAGCATCTGTGGGGCAGGCGATACCTCGAGGTTTCAACTTGTGCACTTGAGCTCTGGAGAGATGGACTCAGAAGGGACGGAGCGCCGCCTTCTGGCGAGAGTGTCCGCTGCATCATTGGAGGAAATTTCGACCCCCTGGGGGAGCTAGCGTTCTCACAGCAGCCCGCGCGTTTCCGGAAGACAGTGGAACTTCAAAGGCTCCGGAGGGGAACGGGAGGGGGCGGCGCGTTCCAGCGCACTTGGCCTTGTGGCCGCCCCGGAAGTGACGCGTTGCCCCGCTGGCGGTGCGGAAGTTGACATGGCGGAGCTGTACGTGAAGCCGGGTGAGCGCGGCCAGCGGGCTGGGGGCGCTGGGACTTCCCTCAGGCAGAGGCTGGGTGCGGCTACCGCCTGGATTGCGAACCCTGGGTCTCCCCCAGACCCGTTCGCCTCACACGTCTCCTCACTTCCGCAGGCAACAAGGAGCGCGGCTGGAACGACCCGCCGCAGTTCTCCTACGGTCTGCAGACCCAGACCGGCGGACCCAAGCGCACACCGCTCACCAAGAGGGTTGCCGCCCCCCAGGATGGATCCCCCAGAGGTGCGTGGGGTCCCTGAGTGCGAAGACCACCGAGACTGGGCGGTGAGCCGATAAACTTGTCCAGAAGGCCCCTTTTGCTCAGTTGAGGACTCCCCGAAAGGTTGGAACGCCCCAAAGGGGCTCAGGGCAGGCCTTTCAAATCTTTGGGTTTGTAATTCTCATTCTCAATTTATTTTCAACCAGCGTTGCTCTCCGGAACTCCGTAGTGATATATCCACTCACGTATTCTATACAGCTTCACTTGAATAAATTAGCACCTTAGATTTAACGTGTGTTATAAGCCCATTTATCAGTATTTTTTTCTGAGCATCTACTGAGACACCAAGGCGACCTAGACAGCATTAAACAAAAAGGTTTCTGCTTTCATGGTGTCGGCACTCTCAGCTCTGGAGATAGACACATGAAATAATAGTGAAGGTTCTGACAAGAAATAATGTCTTGTGTCTGAGAGGCTAATATTTAAACTGAAATCAGAATGATTCCAAGCCCTTGATGAGGATGGAATGTGAATGTGCCATGCGCTTGGAACAGCTGGTCCAGCAGTGGAACAAGTTTGGCAGATTCAGAAGGAATACCTGGTTATCTACAGCATGTACGCACTGGAAATAATGAGAAAGGGCCAGATCACAGTGGGTTTTGTAAATCAGGATAAGACATTTTTATTTTCTACAGAAGATTGGAAGGCACTGCAGAGTTTATGTAGACGGGTCTTTTACTGGTCAGAGACCTTAGGCATGGGAAATGCTGAGGGAGAGAACCAGATTCAGGTCTTTCATGGTCCCTCAATTCTTCATACCCAGAACAATAAGCAAAGGAAAATGAGGGATAACCAAAGAAAGAATCGAATCGATTTAAACCAGGGTTCTTAACTTTGGAACTACTGACATTTTGAGCTAAGTAATTGTTGTGATGAGCTGTCTTCACGTTGTTGGATGTTAACAGCATCCCCAGCTTCTACCCACCAGATACCAGTAAGCACAAATCCAGATGTGATAGCTGAAAGTGTCTCAAGATGTTGTGCTTAGGGCAGAATCTTCCCCAGTTTTTATATCTTATTTGTGTGTGGAAAACCAGTTTTAGGGAAGAAGTGGAAAGGGATTAAGAGGCTGTCATGCTAACACAAGCAAAATATAATTTGGAGAGGGTTGGGAGTTCTAAAAATAAGAGATATGTTACTGAGAAAATCAATAGCAACAATATAGGAGGTGAGGGAAAGAAACAGTGTAACTTACATTATTTGCTTGAAGAACTGGCTGGGGTATTGTTCATTGATATGGGAAGCCTGGGGAATAAAGGTTTTGTGAGAAGGACAAAAGCAAACTTTGTCTCTGTCCTATTAAATCTGGGCTGCTGTTTTGGGGAGAGATCTAGACCACATTAGAGAAACGAGTCACCATCACATGGATGGTTTTTTTTTTTTCCTCAAAGTTTATTTATGCATACACAAGAGTTCACCAGAGAGAGTGGGGAGTAGAACAGGCTGATTGAAATACACCACTGAGGGGAGCAGTGGGTAGACAGAAGAGGTCTGCTGTGCCATGTGGGTCGGCTCCCTGACTAGGAATGGAACTCATGCCACAGTGGCAGGTGAGAACTTCACAGTGCTGAGACTTAGCCCCTCCTGTGACCAGAGAGGCCCCCTTTGGATGGTATTTGATGTCATTTTTATTTAAATAGGAAATGTGACAGGTGACCAGAGAAGACCCAAGATGATTCCTATGGCTCTCTAGCACTTCAGCGTTGAGTTGGGAGGGAATAAGCAAAGAAAACTGAGCGATAACCAAAGAAAAAAAAATTTTACTCTGGGAGAAGGATACTGATGAGAAGTCAGGTTAGAGAAGGAGGACCTTACCAAGAATAATCTGTGAGCGGTGAGAGTAACCCAGCTGGAATGGGCTGAAGACAGAATGTGAGAAGTAGAATGATTACATTTAATTTAAAAACATCCTAGGAAGTACCTGAAGATGAAATAAGGGGGGGAAGGCCCACTAGAGCATCTTCAGCATCTTCTAGAGCTAAGAGGTGACTGAGTAGGGAGAGAGACCCAATATACAGGAAAAAAACATGAAGGCAGAGAGGCTGGGATGTACAGCAGGGCTGGAGAAGCCACAAGGAAGAAGAACAGGGAGCCTTCATCTGATAGAGGAGGGAACATGCCCTAGATGCAGGGGGGTTGGTAGGACTGGTGTAAGAAGATTCTGTTTGCAGGATCTCTTTTGTTAGTGGAATCTGAGGCAGGGGTAGAACTAGAGACAGCAGGGAAAGGAAAAGAAGAGTTTAAAAGAGAAAAAGTGTGGATAAATAAGGCAAAGTGTGGGATTTAATCCATGGTCATGAATTTTAAAGTCAAACTCATCAACATGGTTCTGTTTTTCTTCTCAACAAGTACAGGCAAGTTGGGTTGACAGTGAGAGGGTATCAGTTGGTAAGAGTGTTTGTAAGAAGTAATGAAATTGGGGTAGCTGAGCTAGACGGGGAGGAGTGGTCAGATTTCGGAGGTAGTATGGTATTGAGACAGGCAGAGGGCAGTGGCACTGAGGTAGGGTGGAAAATACAACCTTTGGAGAAATCAAGAAATCAGAGGCCACCTTACTAGTAGAGTAGCTGTCATATGGATGTACGTTTTTTATTTTTCTCCTCCAGTAGTGGTCCTACCAGCCCATCACTAAAGCCAGAAGCCATGAATTGTCTTGGATTCCTCTCTCCACTAAGTCAGTATTGCCTCCTCCTAAATAACATCTCAGAGCACTCCACTCCCTTCCTCTAGTCTCTGCTGGCATTCTCTTTCCTGGACTTCTCCAGTAATCAACCAGCTGCTGTCCGTACCTCCATTCTTGACCTATTCTCACCAGCTTTTCACATGCTGTACAATGAATGTCTTAAAAACCATCTACTCACATTAGCCCCTGCTCACCTGTCCCTAGATCACTCACCCTACTTCCCTGCTACTGATTTCCAGCCACACTGGCCTTGGCTCTCTCCCTTGAGTGAGTCAGTCTCCCCTGCTCCTTAGGCACAGCCCTTGCTCTGCCTAGTGCCTGTAGTGTCTTCAGCGGTTCATGGCTATATGTGTTTTATCCACTAGTTCTTCACCCACTCTGAACAGTTTTTGCTACACACTTATCTAGCAGCTCTACTTGTATTCTCAGTTATCTCTGCAACCCTGTAAAATAACAATTATTCAGAAGTGGGAAAATTGTTCCCATTTTGCAGAAGAGAAACCCAAACTCAGAGGTTAAATGTCATATTCGGAATTAGCCAGGATAACTTAGTTATCACCTCAGAAAAGCCTTCCATGAACAGTCTAAGTACGTCTTCTATTATTTCATGTTACCACACCATCCATTCTCTTTGTCGCATACAGCACAATGTGGTAATTTTCTTGTTTTTTTTTTCCCTTCCTCTAGAATTTAAGCTGCGATCAGGAACCTAATCTGTCTAGTTTACTATTCTGTCTCTGTGGCTTCACTTAAGAAATTAAGTTAGAGTTGAGTGCCTTACCCATTTAAGTCATAATTACTTGACCCTGCTTTACCTTTTCAGTACCCACCTCAGAGACTTCTCCTGGGCATCCCCCAATGGGGCTTCCACCTCCTTCAAGTAAGGCTTCTGCCCCCCCCACTGTGGGGAGCTGTTCTGCCTTTTTTGTGGAGCCCACCAATTCCCCAGTCACTGAGTCTGAGACTGTCCTGGAAGAGGTGCTGAGACCTTTGGAACAGGCATTGGAAGACTGCCAGGGCCACACAAAGGTAAGCACTGGCATGTGCGTTGGCTGTTGGGGTGGGCTGCCACTGCTGCCAGGTGCAGGGGTGGCTCCCAGAGATCCCCTCTGAGCAGCGGCTCTTAACCCTTTTTGAGTTATGAACCCTTTTGGGATCTGCTAGGGATTTCCCAGAAAAATGAACATGGAGTTAAGGAGGGCTCATGGAGTTTTGAAGACTGGTCAGAAGTGGTATTTAGGGACAAAAGTTGGATCGAACTCTCATTAGTGATAAAAATCTGGTTTTTGTATCTTTATATCACTCAGAACAGACCCCGCTGATTCTGTGCTCCAGGAGAGAGGGAAAGGCCTCCCTTCTCCCCCTTGCCCAAATCTATGATGTTGTCCTAAGTTCTGTGGTGGCAAGGAATCTGAGGATTCTTAAGGAAAATATTCCCTAGCAATTTGTACCGCTAGGGTCCTTAGGTCCTTATTTGTAAAGTAGCACAACAGAATGAGTTTAAGAATTTGAGATATTCCTGGAATCTGAAAAATTCTAGGCACAAATTTATTTTTCTTAAACGTAGATTAATATTTTTTACTGGCATCTCAGTGAAGTTTCTAACATGTGGGTCAAGTATCAGAACTTGAAGGTTAAATGCAGAGTGCCTTGGACACAGAATGCCAGTACTTCCTGTGTAGTCTGTGTTCCCTTGCCCAGTGGGCTCCAAGCTGACTTGGAGGGGGCATCTGTCTCTCAGAAGCAGGTCTGTGATGACATCAGCAGACGCCTAGCTCTGCTGCAGGAACAGTGGGCTGGAGGGAAGCTATCAACGCCTGTGAAGAAGAGGATGGCTCTGCTGGTGCAAGGTATGAGTGGGTCCCCTGTGGTACAGCCCAGTTTCTTCCTGCAGCCATGGCTGGCTGGCCTGGAACAGGTCTGAGAATTAAGGCTACCTGCTCAGCCCCTCTTTCTCCTTAGAGCTTTCAAGCCACCACTGGGAAGCTGCAGATGACATCCACCGCTCACTCATGGTTGACCATGTGACCGAAGTCAGTCAGTGGATGGTAGGAGTTAAAAGATTGATTGCCGAAAAGAGGAGTTTGTCTTCAGAGGCGGCGGCCGATGAAGAGAAATCTATAGCCACTGCTGAGAAAACCCAGATTGTACCAGGCGTCCAACAGGCTCCATAATTCTGCAGGTTCCCCAAACTCACAATCACACCATCTCCTGTGTGTTGGCATGGGAGGTCTTCTCATTTGGCTCCCTCTTGCCCCTTGAGAGACTGCCTCAGTGGGGTCCTTGGCCTGACCCATCTCTGGGGAAGAGATCTCACCGGGGCCACTTGTTAACCATTACATGGATTTCAATAAAAACATCTCAGTGGTAGGCTCTGGTTTAGAGGAGGTGCACCCTTTCCTGTGCCATACTGTTCCTCCGCAGTGTCTCTGACTACCCTGTTCCCCAGGTATCCAGCAAATCTGTTTTTCCTTCATGCTCTGGACATGAACAGATTACTGTTTGCCACTTTCCCCTCCAATCAGAATGAAAAGTACAACTTGCTGGGCTGAGTAGCACTAACTTTGGATGATTTCATTTCAGCATGACAACAGAAGCTGAGCTAGCATAAGGGATTTCAAGGATTTCAAGAAAATGAGACTGCCCTATCTGTTCTGTTCCCACCTTTGAAGTATAAAAGGCCAACAGTGATTGGAGTGAGGAATTAGGAAGAACATGGCCATGATAATTAGAGAAATTAAAAAAGAAAAAAACGGGAGAAATTATTTCAAATGCTCTAGAGAATAATGAGAACCACAGGTTTGAAAATGCATAAATTTAAGGAGAAAAGGACTAGATTACAAAACTGAGGTTATGACTGACTTGCCATATACACTGCTGCCCTAGTTTGGGCCCTAAATTCTTTCATGAAAGTAGCCATATTAGGCACAAGGGGCCACAGAGGTTTGTACCATGCTATAAGAAGGGAGGGTACAGTTTTCAGTGACAGAATAAAGGGGGTGGTACTTACAGGTGAGGCAGAAAAGGCACGGAGAGATGGTAAACGGCTGGGCACCACCTCTTCTTTGGAATAGCTAGGGAAGGACTGTTGGAAAAGTACAATTCCAGGAATGTTGTGTCCTGGAAAGGCTGGGACAGTTCCTGGCAGGGGTCAAAATATTGCTGGTCACGGTTTGGCAGGTCTGGTAACCTATCCCTATAGCTTCAGGCTCTAATAGCTGCTGGAAGTGGGCCCAGTGGAGAGTGACCTAGGACCTCTGGTCCAAAGCAGGCCTGCTGGGGCACCTCGGCTGTATGGCTGAGATGGAAGATCAGCATTGAGGACACTGGAGCCAAGGCATTTCTTTGAATGTTTACTAAGCAGAAGGTGACAGACTCCTTTCCCCAGTCCCAGCTTTAGCCTTGAGCATGAAGGGCTGGGGTTGGGAAGAGTGCCTGCAGACCAAAGAGAAAGTAGAGCAAAGGGCTTGGCAAGTTGCCCATGCCTATCTCTGGTCTAGCTGCCTCAGAACTAAGGGAGGCCCAGAGCCAACAAGTCACTTCCTTCCAGATTAGATGAGGCCAGTTGGCCTTTGGCTACCCCCGGGAGAGGTAGTGACAGGAACGTCATGAGGGATCCCTGTAACTCCATACACACAGTCGTAGGCAGGCACTGGATTAGATGTCCATTTCAAATTGTGCGTCATCTGGGGGAAAAAAGATAGAACTGGTTTTTGGGCTGAGGGTTTGCAAGCTCAGGATCAGTGAAGAAAACTCTCGGAGAAGCCCCACTCCAGTGAAGGCATTTTAAAATTTTAGGTCCTGTTTTCCTTACCGGGTATCTCTTCCTCTGTCTCCTTCTGCTCCTTCAGCTCCTCCAGCTTGGAAGGTGGGGCTGTTGGAGGAGTTGTGACCCCGGGAATCTGAGGGAGGCAGCAGGGGGGTGTCCGGGCAGTGGGAGAGTTCTTGCACTCCAGCAGGAACTTTCGGTCGTAGGTGATCCTGGTGCCTGTCAAGGGAAACAGGTAAGAGGCAGCAGTTCGGCTACAGAGCTGTCTGGAACTCCAGATACAGGCCTTTTATTAAGGGCCCCAGTCTTAATTCCTGCATATCAGAGGGTGACAACTCAGAGGCCCAGCCAGGATCTCTACCATCAGGACCTAAACAAGATGTGGTTAAGCCCCATAAAGCAAATGGGGACCCCAGCTGTTCCAGGTAGGGGTTTTTGGTTTAGGAGTTTCAGGTGTTGGTTCTAGGAGCACCAAACTGGGAACTCAAATTTGACTTAAGGCAGGCTGTGACTGTACAGTTTTACTAGGAGTAGGACTTGACTGCTTTGGTTTACTTGGTGGGGCCCAGCTCTCCCACCTCAGCTAAGTCAGGGAGCCACACAAACTGGTGAGGGCTTTTCACCCATACTGCCACAGGGGTTCTGATACTCTGATGGGAGGAGCACACTCCCTGTAAAACACGGGCACAAAATGTTCTTAACTTGACCTCTCCCAAGTACAATCAGGCTCAGCCCAGCCTAGAGGAACTTGGTGTCCTAGTAGGGGCCCCGCCTTGCTCCTGCCCCTCCCCTCAGGCTCCACGTGGCAGCAACCCCTGGTTCTGGAGCCCAGGATCTGATCACGGCTACTGGCCCAGCCAGCTCAAAGTCCCTGCCTTCAACTGTCTAGTCCCACACCAGCCACTTCACAAGACCTGGTGATGAGGCTGTGGTGAGATGGGGCCTCACCTGCTCCCAGGAAGCAAAGTCGGGGAGAGGCGGATGATTAAGAGCCCAGCCCACAGAGGGATTTCAGCCCAAGACACCAGGAAGGAGCGCTGATACTCTGAGGTTTTAGGAACTTGAGTTTCAGCTCCACCCACCATTCCCCCAAATCCAACCAGCACAGGGCCAGTGGACAAGTCCAAGTCTCACCCCTCCCGGCCCCGGCCCCGCCACAGCACGCACGCGCTCGCCAGCGCTGCCTGCAGACCCCGTCCCTGCCTGCTGACCTCCCGGGGTGGTGGCATATAGAGTGCCCCCCGGCGTGGTGCTGTAGCAGTCGGGCAGTCGGTCCCTGCCCCCGGGGATCGGGCAGCTCGTGGACGTGGACATAGCAAGCGGGATGAGCAGGAATGCAAGCGGCTGGTACCGAGGACGCTGAGCGCAGCTGAGTCTGAGGCGGACTCAGTGGACCACGTGCGGCCGCAGCAACAACACCAGGACGACGTCACGCCCGGGGCGGGCCACCCGCCGTCACTCAACCCGACGGTCCCGCCCTACCTGCGAGGGAGCAAGCCCGGGCTAGCATAGAGCTGGAGGGAGTTCCAGGTCCAGCACTGGCCTCCAGTCCTTCCTGGCCCCACATTGGCCAGCCTGCCTGAGCGCTCAAGCTCCTTGCTATTGGCTGTTTACAGCTGGGTGCTTTACTCCTGTACCTCTCAACAATTTTGGAAACTAAAGCACTATTACTGTCCACACAAGGGAGGAAACTAAAACCCAGAAAGGTTACTTGTTCAAAGTCACTTACACTGTAGGAGAGAAAGCTGAGTTTTAAATTGTGAACCTGTGCCCTTCACAGATGTGTTTGGCCTCCCATTAATTAATGGGAAAAGATGGAACGTGCTTTGATGGTCCGGTGCACAACAGGAAGGTCAGGCTGGGAGGTGCAGTTTCTGAAAGGAGACCTGGGTCCAACTATGAAGGATGAGTCAAGGTTGGGTGATGAAAGAGGCCTAGGTCTGTCCTTCGATCTCTCTGCCACAGCTAACTCACCTCAGGAAACTAAGAAAGGGCAAGGAGAATTTGGTCTTTAGCTCCCAGGAAAGGAGGACCAGAGCCTGGCCTTCAGTTAGATTTAAGACTTTTTGATGTAGGTATAGTGATACGATATGAAAGGAGGCAGGAAGAGTTGGGAGAGTACTAAGTTTAATACCTGTGTACTTCCAAGAGCTAGGGAACTAGAAAATATGTTGTTGGCTTTTAGAGAGAAAGCCAGATTCACTATTCATACAATCTGTATGCAGAATTAAGGGCTTAAAGAATCAGTTGATCAGCACTAATTACCCATTAAGAGTATGTAAGCTGAAAATAAAACAACTATGCCCAGGCCCATCTGCCCATATAACCTGAATTAACCTGAACCTATTAGGTCTCTGCTACCAGGCAAATTACCGGGAACTCACACACATAAACAAGAGGTAAAAAATAATCACAAAATAGGTTTGCAATTAGGTCATCAGATTCACAAACTTTGTTTTCCAAATTTGGTTCTGAAGTCTAACTCCTGCCCATTACTGGAGATGGTCTTAATACACTTCAGTTTATATAAAACCACCCTTTCTCTCCCATTGCCAACAGGAGAGAATGAAGGTGAAAGAACTGCCTGTTGGCAAATAGTGACAAATCTTTGAAGATGACTAGAAAATTAGAAGATGACTGGCATTATTAGAATCTCTCACTCTAGGGCAGGGTCCACAGGGAAGATGTCATAATTTACCATATTTTTGGTGGAAGAGTTCTAGGGCTTATGAGAGAACATGGTGTTCAGAAGCTGTTTTCCTACAGATTTGTTTGTCTCTTTGTAGGTTTACAATGTGGTCCAAAGGTCTCAAAAACACTGGGACAGAACCTCCTATACTAAGTACTTCTTTCTGTTTGGTTTCAAACTATTATTCAACAAGCTATTCCCTTTCTAGATGCTACATGTAATAAAGAGTGGTCTTGTGGGTCTCCTTGGTGGTGCAAATTAAAGTCAGAGCTATCAAGCTATCTTCAGCCACTGCAGCATGAACTTGATCCCCAGCCAGGGAGCCAACCCACTCATATGGGGCAGACCTCTCCATTCTCCTGGCATGGCCCATTGCTTCCTTCAGCAGTGTATTGCAGTTGACCCTCTAGTTCTCCTCCCTACTCTTCTTTCTGGTGAATCCTCTCACCTCCTGCACCTCTTGCCTAGGCCCCAGTTTCTTGTATGCATAAATAAATAAAAAGCAAAACCAAAAACAACAACAAAAAAAACCCCAACACCTAGTGCATTGATTTTGCAGTTGGGAGGAAGATTTGGTCAGAATCTACAAGAACAGATGAACACTGCAGTTCCAATTCTTGAGATTTCTTACCTCTGGTTAGGAGAGGCCCCCAATGGCTGTCCAACTCTCTTCTTCGGTCTGCTCAGATGAGCTGTTGGGATTTCCCCTTTGAGAGCAGGGACTGAAGGAAGCAGACTGGCCTATAAAAGGGCAAGTCAGCACACTGTAGCCACAATAGGTTTAAAGGGTCTTAAAACAGCAATAATTTTATTGGTGGTAGAATTTTATTATATTCAACACTATTTGAAATGAGTGGGTCCAGAAACCTTGATGACACAGTTTTATTCCTTGAAACAACTGTCATTCACAATGGGTTCGACTTATGCCTCAGCAGGATGTTTCTTAAAGACTTGAGGGCTCACTATGGATAGGCAAAGTTTTCTTTTGCCCCTACTAAAAGCTCAAAGTCATTACTGGTCTCCACAACAGCAGGCTTTTGATTCCATGTGAGAACCAACAGGAGGAGGTCTCAAATCTCAGCAATGTGAATATTCTATTGGCTTCAGTATTTCCATACTATATATTCTCATTCATAAGAAGACCTGTTACATCTAGGAGTCTCTTGAGTTCATTTATGTTCAATTTCATTTTCAGATGAGGAAAATGAAGCCCAGAAATGAGAAATGACTTTCCTGAAGCTAGAGAGCTTAAAGTGGCAGAAATGAAAAGAGAATTTAAGCCTCTGACCCTTATTCCACTGTACACATGCTGCCTCCCCCCAAATCCCTTATGTATTTTGAAAGTAATTAAGTTCTTACCTGAGCTAGGTTTAATCCAAGGTTCAGGATGGTAAAATAGCAGTAAAGTAATGCCAGGAAGAGGCAAGACAGAGGAAGAAGAGATTACAGCAGGCAAAATGGGGGTGGGAGGAGGAGTAGGTTACTGGGATCCAACTAGAAATGAAGGCAATGTGGCTGAGGGCACAGAGAAGGCACCTACCCTAAATAACTACTCTGAACTGCACAGCACGTTTCTTCCTGATCTCTCTAGAGGCTTCTCATAATTACTTCCTCCACTTATGGGTTTTAATTCCTGACATGAAATAAAATTCCTTATCCTAATGCCTTCAGAGTGCAGATGGTAAGATTAGATACTCTTGAATTAAATACATAATCCAAATGTACTGTAAATAATTAAAATAGAACAAAAACCCTTTTTTGGTCCCTCTGAATAACTTACTCTCACTAGCATATGTTTCATCAAGAGTAATTTCAATCATTTCACTATTAGGTGATTTTTTTTTTTTTTTTGGTTAGTATTAAGTGGAAATAGAAAGATATGTAGGTGATGTAAGGGTCTTTTGTCCCCTTCAAGGTAAGGGATCACTTGAACATACCTGATATGATTATCAAACACTACAGAAGTAGTAGCTTCAACACTAGTGATACTTTCCAAGTTCATTCAAAATACAAAATAAGTGAGCTTAAAGAAGCTATCTCATATGTAAAATGATATGGAAGACAAAGCACCAGGTATGTCTAATATAAAACAAGCATGTTATATCCGATCTAGCACTGGCTTTAGGAACCAGGCAGAGGAGATTAAGTACCCCTTTTGGAATGATAGTAGAAAAGTGCTGCTTGTGTGGTTCTGCTCCTAGTTTTTTTTGTGTATGTGTATCCTTCTTTATACTGATAGATTTTTGGCTTTTCCATCAGCTTGAAACATTTTCTTGTTACCCTTTCACACTGTCTATACCTAAGACAAAGAAATTCAACTATATTAAAACATGACTACGTTGATGGCTCTTTTCAGTAGATAGTTTCTGCTTATCTATTGCATCAGATAGTTTGGCCAAAGCAATCTGTTCCAGTGTTCCCGTGTTTAGCTTGTTAAAATATATCAGTTCTTTATACCCGGGGCCATGGAGCTAAGCCTAGAATTAGTCACATATTTATAAACATTACTCATCTGATTCAACAACAGTTATAGGAGTCACCTCTACCCCTCCCATGTCCTACCCTAGGTAAAACTTAAAACACCTATAACCAAATAACTCTTTAGATTTAAAAGTCAGGAAGTATAAAATGAACCTGAAGTTGACAAGTTGGGTATCCCTAAGTCTGTTGCATGTTGTCTGATTGAAATCCTATTGTTCATATAATTAACCTATAATGAGTTAAACCTATTAATGGCCTATCTGCTAAAGCCAGGTAAGTTCCAGGGACTTGAAACTTTCTCATTTATAATAATAATAAAATTATAGGGAAGAGAATGAGGAATGCTTAACACAGACTAACTAGACAACTAGTCTGAGAAGTGCTTTTTTTCCGAGGCCGCCTAAGAATGGACTCTAAAGTGTAAACAGTGAGAAATAATCAATATGGTTCAATATGACTGTGAATTGGGTGGTACCTGCTTGACCACTGAAAGGATCACACCTCACTTCTAAATACTGTTCATCTTTTTATTGAATATTCTGGTAAATATTTCACATTAATACAGGCTACATTAAGTAGAGCCGCTATACGACAAGAAATTTACTCAACTTTTTCCTTTTAAGTATGTAAACAATTGTACATGTATTTACCACCCTAAAAGGCTGAAACATGTAATCATCTAATTCTCTTCTGCATACAAGTAGCATTCAGTATGTTTAGCCAAAAGCACTAAGTTCAAAATGGCTAAACTAACCAGAGAACATAATCAGGTGGATAGGAAATCACACTGTTCTTAGACAATGGTCAATCAAATTTCCATTGCTAAAGCCTCAGAGAAAATTTCTTAGTTAGGCACATAAAAAAAAAAAAAAATCCCCAGGGTTCTTCCAAGGTCATAGGTTTCTCAAACAAGGCTAAGAGTAAAACCTTCTAACTTAGTTGACATATTTGAGATGCATGTTTCCAATATGAGGTGCCCACGTGCCAGGCCAAATCTGAAAAGGGGGAGGAAAAATTGGAATTTCTAATTAGGAATCTTTAACATTTACAAAATGAATATATAAATGCAATGGCAATTCACTGTTTCTGCCTAGGAAGAATATACATACAATGAAATAAAATGTTTAGTAGTAATCTTGATATTGAAAAATTTAACTCAGATCAAGTGGTCAGATGTCATGATTTAATATTCAGAACTTGTACTTCCCAAAGAATTAAAAGAATGATATGACAAATCTGAAAAACAAAGACCATTAAGTACATTTTACCTGTTGGGCATCAGTGCATTCTGTTGAATTCTGAATAACTTTTATCATAGGATTCCAAGCAGGATCTGGGTTGTGAAGTCCATTAAACAGAGGGCCTCCTGGAACATCAGCAAGCTGAGGATGAGAGGGTATTATGGTGCCTCCATACATGGAAATTGGTAGACCCTAAAACAGCAGAAAGGTTTAATAATGAAGTAATTATAAACGATTCCATATTGTCAGCTAGAGCTCTTTAATTTTCCTTCATTCAAAGAAATCCGGAGGATCCTGTAAGTACAACACTGTAAAGTGTTGAGAAATCGAAAGTGGCTATCTGCAAAAGGGAACATTCTCTTCAATGAGAGAAGGAAAACACAATTAAATCCAGTATCAAATTATCAGAAAAGTCCATAAATTTGATGAACACATATCGTTTATTCAACTTTCCTAATTTTAGTTTCACTAATAAGTTTGTGCTAAGAAGAAAAGGGGAATTCTGTGTAACTGCTTATGGCCATAATCTGATTTTACACCAGCCAAGAAGCTCTCAAAGCAAAGAAGAGGGCATTGGAGAGCTCACAGCTCTGTAGAAGGGCAGAGGCCTCCTTCAAAGCTCTGGCAACAAAGCACAAAGCAGCAAAACTCAAATCTCTCAGTTATTCTTGGAGGATGGGGCCATCTTCAGGGTAGCTGGAGGACAAAGTTTTGTGTACAATATCACAGCACTTTTGAAATTGGACAAATGATCTGGTAAAGTTGTTACACCAAAAGGGAAAAATATTTGTATATAAACTACTCAATATAATTATTCAATATAAATCATTCCTTAGTCACCAGTGTGACTACATTGGTTGGCAAAATGCTGGACAAGTTACAATGATGTTTGTCAACTCACTTTAGAAAAATCCACAAAACTGCTTGCCATAGGCTGATGGAAAATGTTAGAGGGGGCTACCATTCCAGAATCATCTCTCTCCATTGGTTGATGCTGGGAGAATGTGCTTGGGTCTGATAATTGTTGATGCATTGGATGGTTCCCTATTACAGACTGTGACCAACCCGATAAACCTTCTGGAAAGAAGAATGGAGAACAGAGTTTGATATTTTTTTTTGTATAAAATAACAGAACACTACCATTTTATCTTTTTTTATACTCAATTTTATCAAAATCATTGCACTGAAAAATTCAGAGCACAATCATGACAATCTCTGTAAATTAAAACACAAGTTCCTAGAAAATTGAATGAAGTAGTTTGAATTCCTCAAACATTTTACTTTGTCATTCAAAAGATTAAGCAGTTTCTAAAAGGATTCGTCCCCTTTGTACACTGCAAGGTTTGAGAAAAAGGAATGCCCTTTTATCTTTCGCGTCTAATCAACCCTATTTTTTAATATTATTATAAACTATTAATTATACTTTTCACATTATTATGTACACAATTAACATTCTAGGTTCTGAGACTGGATTCAATTCTTCAAAGGCATGAAATGCTTTTCACTGATTGTTAAGTGTAGGAACTTCACTTGTTTTGTCCTTTTCCCCACCCTCCATCCCATTTTAAGGAACTCTGTTTTAACAGCAAAATCCTACAGAGAAAGGGGACGGCAAGGGAACTGTACCTGACATAGCATTGACACCAAATGACCAGATTCCACTGTGTCCAACAGGAGCAACAAAACCGGTCCCCACAGGAGCTTGTGTGACAGACCCTCCTTGCCGAATCCGGGCTAGTCTCTCAGTTCCAATGGGAGGAGGTATCTTTCGATCCTGACTGGCACTGCCTCCTTTGGGTTGGCCCAATGTTGGTGGGGCAGAAGTGGCTGAAAGAGGTGAAGATGATCCCGAAGAAACAGATGGAATAGGAGAGTCACCTGGTGGCAAAATATTTCTCTATTGTTTTATTACATATAAAAATTATAAGAATATGAGAAACCTTGTTGGAAAGATATATTCCACAACATAGGTTCTGTAAAGAAAAATTTCATTTTATAAGATCATTCTGAAAATACATAATCTGTATAAACATTTTCTATACTATTTATGCCTACAATAAAATAAAAAAGTCTAAATTTTTCTCAGAATGAACTAAAGAAAGGAAGAAATGAACTAGAAAACAGGGCCATGCTGTTGTTATTCTAGTTCTAAATTTTCTCAAAACAGTTATCTTAATCTTCAATTAACTTAAATGTGGCAATATTTGCACAGTACCAAGTATGTTGTCTAGAAAATACTGGTGGCTTTCTATACTTAACTGTTTTTCTTTTCCTTTTCTTATAGCCCTTTTTCCCATAATGAAGGAAGGTTAAATATTAACAAAGCATCAAAGGATTCAATTAATGAATTTTATTTCTTAATAAAATTCTCAGGTAATATTGGGTAGCTCTCTTTGTCAACAGGGCCCATATTCACTGACTACCTCATGATAACTCCTTTAAAAAAAATTGAATCCTGGCCCTCCCTGGTGGCGCAGCAGGTTAAAGCACTGCACTGAGAAGCTAAAGCCACTTCCGCATGAGTTCGATTCCCGCCTGCCCCGGAGGTGACCACATGGCGTGGCAGACCTCTCCTGACCCGCCCGCTGCTCCCTTCAGCAGTGTACTTTGTTGATCTGCCTGTTCTGCTCCCCACTTTGTCTCTGGTGAAGCCTCTCGCCACCCCTGAGCCTCTGGCCTGTACCCCAGTTCGGTATGTACAAATAAAATCTTTAAAAAAAAAAAAATTGAATTCTATTCAAATCCTATTACAACTTCAACTGTTCTAAATACTGAAATAAATAGTAAGAACACAGGAATCTTTTTACTTACAAATAGCAATATAATTTCCTAAAATGCAAAATGAGAACTCAATCCTATCAATATGATCAGATCTTCTTTTCAGAATTAAGTAATTATTTCACAATTTGCTTCCAAAGGGTTCTTTTATAAACCTACTTGTAGTACTTCTTTTCTGGACCCAAGCCTTAACAGTAAATATTTATAGCTGTCTCAGAAGAGTAGCTTGACCCTTCTCAAATTTCCTTTCCTACGAATGATCAACAATTTTCAACATGAATGCAATACAAACCGTAGGTATCTGCATACCATTTAATTTACTAAATTATAACAGAGTTCCCTGAAACAAATAGTTAATAACTTATTCAAGATTCTGAAAGATTTCCTCCAGGATTCCTACATGAGTTTGAAGCACTTGTCCAAGGATGGGGAGAAAAATGTTGTCTGTTGAAACTGGGAGTCCCAACAGGAGCTGGCCCTTGCAGGAATACCCGAGTTCCTGGTATGCTGGAAAAACTTGTCAGAGGAGCAGAAGAGGAAGATGGGGAGCTGCCTGATGGGTCAATGGATGGTAACCCTGAAATAAAACAGGTCCAACATATCCAAATTAGCTAAGATGTTAAAGTTCAACATCCAAGGTTTACTTCATTCCTTTTTAAAAAGAAAGCATGCTACTTATTTTAGTATATCATAGCAAAATGAGCCCATTTACATCACATCCTATGTGAAACCCATTTTTCTTTCTTACAGTCAAGAAAAATATTAGCAAACAGCACTAGATATGAAAAAAACAAGCCCAATGTTCAAGAATGACAGTCAGTGGAGTAATGTTCAGGATAATCGCAAAGATTCACTGGGGTGGGAGGAAATGCCTGTTGGGACGAAATGGTACCCATTTGGTATCTTCTTGCTTTCCCTTATGTGGAAATTCTTAAATTGTCAAAACTGCTAACAAGCAGGACTTATTTATCCACTTAAAATATACAATTTAAAAGACATATTCATAGGGTTGTGCAACCATCGTCACAAACATTTTTGTCTTTCCTAAAAGAAATTTCCATTATCTGTCACTACCATCTTCCTTTACTCTGTATCCCTATCTTTAAGCAACCTCTAATATACTTTCTATCTTTACAGATTTGCCTATCTATTCTGGAAATTTCATACAAATGGAGTCATACAATATTCAGTGTTTTGCAATCTGCTTCTTTCACTTAGCACAAATCAACACTTCATTTTTATTTAGTGACAAATAATATATCGTTATATACATATATTTTACATTTATCAGTAGATGGACATTGGCTGTTTCTACTTTTTGGTCACTATGATTAAAGCTGCCACGAACATCTGTGTACCTAGGTAGAATTACTAATCATATAATAACTGTTTAACTTTTTGACTAGTTGTACCATTTTAAACTTCCACCAGTAGTGTTTGAGGGTTCCAAATTTCCTTTCCCATCTTAAATATCAGTATTTCTTACCGATAATCCAGAATAAACAATATCCACCAAAGAAGAGAAATCAAAAAACTAAACCAATTAAGAAGAGTGAGGTCAAATATATAAATAGATTCCAGCAGGAAGTTAAGGATTCATGCTTGCATTTACTGTTTTTCTTTGGTAGTAAATAATTTTGACATCACAGATTTGGATAATAAAGATTCCCAATTCTTGTTTCCTAATAAACTTAATTGATAATTTCCTTTACTTTTTTCTTTTTTCCAGAAATTCATAATTGCACATCTGATATGCAAAATGTGGAGTACAAAGAGCTTAAAACATTGGAACATGACAGATCTAAAGTCAAACTCTGCCTTTGGCAGTCTAAATTCACAAGTCAAGGATCAACATAGCCTGGGCTGTGGCAATGACTTTGATCGAGTTGTTCTTTCACCCTTGGGGCCTCTGAAAATCTTTACCAGTTTCCTTAAAATGGGAAGTTAAAATATTTTGAAAGAAGACATACATGTGGCCTACAGGCACATGAATAAAGCTCATTATCACTTGTTATCAGGAAAATGCAAATCAAAACTTCCAAGAAATACGACCTTGCACTCTGAGAGTGGCCCATACCAAAAAGACCAGAAAGGAGAAAAAAGAACCCTGTGTAGTTGGTAAGGAGGCACACTGGTCCAGCCCCTATGGAAAATAGTATGGAGGGTTCTCAAAATATTAAAAATAGATTATCATATGATCTAGCAATTCTACTACTGAAGAATGCAGGCACTAACTTAAAGGGATATACCCATCCATACATTTTTGTATTCACTGCAGCACTATTTACAATAGCAAAGTCAAGGAGCCAACCTAGGTGCCCAAAGACACAATAGGAACATGTGGTAATACATACAATGCAATATTACTAGGCTATAAACAAGACTCTGGCGTTTTCATTAATTTGGATGGCGGGGGCCTTATGGGCAAGTGGTTAAAGTGCAGCATTATAAAACTATCCTCAGCTACTGCAGCATGACTTTACTGGCCAGGGAGGTGACCTACACAGAGCAGCAGACCTCTCCTGTCTCACCTGCTTCTCCCCTCAGCAATGTATTTCTTTTTTCTTTTTTTTTTTAAAAAAGATTTATTTATTTTGCTTACAAAACTGGGCCAGAGGTGTGGTGGGTGAGAGGATTCACTAGAGACAGCGTGGGGTGCAGAACAGGCAGACTGACCAAGTACACTACTGAGCAGTGGGCGGATCAGGAGAGGTCTGTTATGGCATGTGGGTCAACCGCCTGGTGAGGGATCAAACTCATATTGCAGTGGCTTCAGAAAGCTTCACAATGCAGTGCTTTAACCCGCCACCAGGGAGAGCCTACTCTAGATCTTGTATGTGTAAATACAGCTTTTAAAAAACAACAACAAAACAAACATGGATGGAACTGGAGATTACACTAAGTAACATAAGTCAGAAGGAAAAAGACATACCAGATAGTGTATGTCACCATCTGGTGACTTAATTGTGAAATAGAGAGAAACAAAAGGTCAGATAAAACCAAGCCAGTAATAAACTTTAGAAATCTGACAAGAGTTGAGGCTACCAGAGTGGGAGGGGAGATACTTAATAGGGAGGGAATACATTGGATTATGGTGGATGTGGTGTAGTGAATGATATACATCTGGAGGCTATGTTATTATTTAAATCATATGCATTATTGTAACCACTGTTGCTTCCATAAAGGAAGTTATTTTAAGTAATTAAAAAAAAGATTTGGCACATATATAAAATGGAATACTCAGCTATTAAAAAAGATGAAATCTCACTATTTCTGACACTGGTGAACCAATCAGGAGAAAGATAGACACTGGATATTTTCACTCATATGTAGAATATAAAGAAATAGACAAAAACTAAGCTAAAACAACTCCTAGAAATCTGATGGCAGAATTTAGGCTGCCGGAGGAGGAGAAGGTGAGGGATGGGAAGCAAAGAGGAGAAACAGCATAATGGACTATGCCGGAGGATTATATGTGCTTTGATGGTGAACACAGATATGATAATCATACAGCTGAAACAGTGTGAATCCATACACCTAAATCACATAAGTGCTCTAAACCAAAATTACCTTATTAAAAATGTTAAAAACAAAAGTGGCGGGCCCTCCCTGGTGGCGCAGCGGGTTAAAGCCCAGCATTGAAAATCTAAAGCCGCTTCCGCATGAGTTCGATTCCCGCCTGCCCCGGAGGAGTCCACATGGCGCGGCAGACCTCTCCTGACCCGCCCGCTGCTCCCCTCAGCAGTGTACTTCGTCGATCTGCTTGTTCTGTTCCCTACTCTGTCTCTGGTGAAGCCTCTCACCGCCCCTGTACAGGCCTCTGGCCTGTACCCCAGTTCTGTATGCACAAATAAATAAATCTTAAAAAAAAAAAAAAACAAAAGTGGCAACAATTCATGTTTCTTACTATTCTAAGTCACAATTTATCATTTATTTTTCAGAATAGCACAAATTGAACTAGAATTCGGCCTTCCCTGGTGGTGCATGGGGTTAAAGGGCAGCATTATGAAACTATCCGCAGCCACTCAGCATAAGTTAGATCTCTGGCTGGGGAGGTGACCCACATGGTGCAGCACAGACCTCTTCTATCTTGCCCACTGTTCCCCTCAGCAGTGTATTTCAGTAAATCTGGGTGTGCTGTTACCCACTCTGTCGGTGGTGAATCCTCTCACCTCCTGTACTTCTGGCCTATCTCTGAGTTCTTGTATGCAAAAATAAATAAATCTTAAAAAATAATTGGGATCTTAGATCGATGGAAAATAGTTCTGGTTTTCAAAAATCTCTAAGCTAATACTGGCTCCATCTCTCTCATTTATTTGTTTATGCATGCAAGAACTGGAGTCTAGGTCAGAGGTCGGCGATGAGAGGATTCACCTATAATTTTGTGACTCACTTTTTAAATCTGAGAAATGCAAATCAATTACACTAATTCCAAGAAAATGAACCGACAAAGTGTAACTATCTTGCTACAAGAGACAGAATAATTACATAAAGAATATATAGCAGTTCATTATGTGTTTACCTGCAGCAACTTTTTGTTCACTTAGCAACAATCAACAAAGGGTCCTTCATATTTATGACACACTGTTATTTTTTTAAGATCATGCTATATACAAATAAATGCTTTATTATTACCTCAGAAGATTATTCTATTAGAGTCCCAAAATAAAATGTAGGCATAGATACAGAGCTTACCAGCATACAAATATAGTTTACATAACTTACCAACTGGGCTAGTAGAAACTCGCTGGGAAGGTGGTCTGAAGCCAGGTGCCTTGGAGTTGTCAGGGTGCACATTTTCCAAGTGTCCAAGTACAGAGTTACCCAGGAACGCTGACTGAACAGTGAAAGAGGCATCAGCAGCAACGCGAGAGGAGAGAGGGCCATCTCCCCAGCCCTGATTAGCTGGGACCTGACTGCTATCAAAAAGACTACTGAAGTGATTAAAAAGTGTGGCTGGGCCAAATGTAGGTGGCAAAGATTTATTTGCTGGATTAATGTGCATCTGAGAACCATTCATAATGTTCATGGCTGAAGAAAGCTGCACTGCAGCTGGTGGGCCTTGAGGTGGCGTTAATGGTACTGGATTTGTAACAAAAATAGACTGGGGATCCTGGTGTATAGTTGCATTTGGTACCACTGAATAAAAAGAACCTCTGGGCTGCATTCGATGAGACACTCGAGGTGCTGGTACAGCTAATTGAGGTAAATTATTGGTGTCCTGATTATCAGCAGCAACCAATCTGGGTGATGCCAAAGTCACCGGAGCAGGTTCTGAGTTAGATGAAAAAGGCATTGACATAGGACTTAAATCAGACACGCTGGATGGCTCTGTCTCCTCTTGTGTGTTATTGGAGGGAGGAGTGGGACTACCGGATGAATGAGTTTCTGGAGCTCCTGGGGTGTTGCTGGCAGAGTTACTGCAACTATTTGAAGTAGAAGATGGGGTACAAAGGTTTGCCATAGGCTGATCCTGTGTGGACACTTTCTCTTTGGGGGGTGGCATGGCAGAGAAAGACTCCATCTTTTGTGAAGAAAGTTGTGCTTGAGGTGTATTTGCAGGAAGAAACGTTGTAGGAACTTGCCCACTAGTGACAGGTGCAGAGGAGACTGAAGGCAGGGAAGTACAAGTGCTTGTCACAGAAGAGATCACTGTTGCTGGAGGACTTGTCTTAGGCACACAGGCAAACAACTGCTTTCTGACCGATGAAGGAGTCCGGGTATTAGTCACACACAGTTGCTGACTGGCAGCAACTACAGAAGAGACAGTGATAGGACAACTGGCAGTAGCTAGTCCAGCAGATTCTGAGGATAAAACAGTCCCATTCTGGTTAGGGAGACGGCATGTATTATTATGCTTTGGAGAGCTATTGGTGTTGCTGGGATTCACAGGTCTCACTGGAAATGGTCCCCAAGTGTTAGCAGAGGGAGAAAAGGTTCCTCCAAACTGAGCCATAGGTAAGCGAGGATGCCGTATCTGTTGCATAGTTTGCGCAGCCAGTAGGGCAAAATGAGGGTGGGGATAAGCTAAGGGTAGAGAGACTGGGAAAGAAGATCGTACATTTGTTGGAACATTCTTATTAAGTTTATTAGCAGGCTGGAACGTAGATAATGTTGTTGCCTGTGAAGTCACAAGAGTTGGAGCACCCAAGGGAAACGCATTTTTACTAGAAGCTGCTGTGGTGCCTACTCCAGATGAGAAATTTGCATGGATGGATTTGGTACTGGCAGGTGTTCTGATATGATTTTTAGGAATCAAGTCTTCCAGTTCCTTAGCTGGATCTTGAATAAGTGCATTGATAAGCTGAACTGCATATCTTGTTGATTCAGTACCACCCCTGTGGAAAAAAACCAAATGTAAACCAAAACAAAATCAAAACACAAAAAAATTCAGGTAATTTTAACCATCAAGTAGAATTCTTGATTGTATCATACTTAACAAAGTATGCTTCTAATAAAATTTCATTACCACACTGAACTAGGAATATACATTTTCTACAATTACCTGATTGTGATCATTCTCTCGCCATTCTTATCTTTTTGTTTATCCACATCAATATGGGCACCAGTAACATCTTGTATTGCAGTGATATTGCATCCTCCTCTTCCCATTATTCTGGAAACCACAGAAGCTGGAACAGACAACTTCTTTGACCTATAAAACGAAGACTACACATGAGCTTATGAAAGGATCTTTGAATAGTAAATGTCTTTATTAAATAGCACATCTCAGTAGTATGCTCATGGGGACCTGAAGAATATTTCTCAGACTTCAAAGAGGAAATTAGTAGATGTTTTTATCTTACAAACTGACCTCTTACATTAAATTTAATTTAGTTAGGGTAAAAAGTAATTGCTATTTAAAATAAAAATTATATTAAATCACTGATGATCTAAGCATTCAAATCTACTCAAGGGCCTCCCTGGTGGCCAAGGGTTTAAGTCTCAAAACTATGAAGGTATTGCCAATCAGTAAAGATTGAATTCAATCCCCAGCCTGGAGCTAACCCATGTGGTGCAACAGATCTCTCCTGTCTTGTCCACAGCTCTCCCAGTACTATCTTTCATTCAATCCACCTGTTTTGCTCCCTGCTCTGTCACTGCTGAATTCTCTCATACCCTTGTACCTCTGGCTTATACACCAGCTCCTATATGCATTAAAAAAAAAAAATCTTAAAAGAATAAACAAACCAAACCCCCCCCCCACCAATCTACCCAAAAGAGCACATTATCTAACTGTAATGTATTGACTTTCTCAATTAAAATTATGTACGAGTATGATTAAACTCCCTACTGTATAACAGAGTTAGCTTCTTAGTACCATCAACTTTACTCAGCAACAATAAAAAGCCTCACATTTAAGCTACATAAAACACAACTCACAAGAAGAGTGTGGCAATCTTTTTGTGAGTGAGGCAAATAAAGTCAGAGAGAAAGACAGGAGGTTAAGTCTTAGGATTTGACAAGGCAGCTAGGCTGCCCCACAGGTTTCTCAAGGAAAACAGTGTTTGTTGGCAGAGCCAGTTCTCAACATTAAAGCAGAACCAGATGAGAGCAACATCTATGACTTTCATGTGCTTCTTGTTGAACCCCAGGATTTCCCACTTTAAGGGAGGGACATTTAATCTGAAACTATTTCTTCCAAATGAATGCTCAATGGCAATCACTAAAGTATATCTCACAATTAAAATCTATCACCTTAATGTAGACAAGTTAGGAAGAATATATTTATCTGAAAGGATTCACCAGAGTCAGAGTGGGGAGCAGAACAGGTAGACTGAGGAAGTACACTGCTGAGGGGAGCAGCAGAAGAGACAGGAGAGGTCTGTTGCACCATGTGGATCACATCTGGGGACTGAACTCACACTGAAGTGGTCATGGCCAGCTTCGCAGTGCTGCACCCTAACCTGTTCTGCCACCAGGGAGGGTCCCAAATTTACGTTTTTCCTGCTGAAAAGTATGAGCAGAGGGTGAGAAACATTTGAAAGCAATGGGCCCACTTCTGCTTTTATTAATTTCTCCCCCTACAGTTTAAATAAAAAGCAGTAAATGAAGGTGACTGTCAGGAATATCTGTAGGGGTGTGGGTGGTTTTATTTTATTTTCTTAAGGAAGAAGCTAGTTTTATTAATTTTATGAGTTCTTTACTTTTTTTTTTAAAGATTTATTTATTTATTAATATGGAACTGGGGTACAAGCCAGAGATGTGGAGGGTAGGAGGATTCACCAGAGATAGCGAGGGGAGCAGAACAGGCAGATGGATGAAGTACACCGCTAAGGGGAGCGGCGGGCGGGTCAGGAGAGGTCTGCCGCACCATGTGGTCTCCTCCAGGGCAGGCAGGAATCGAACTCATGCGGAAGTGGCTTTAGCTTCTTAGTGCTGTGCTTTAACCCGCTGCACCACCAGGGAGGGCCCTCTTTACTCTTTTTATCTTGATCCAATTGCACTGGTTAAAATCATATACACTCTCCATGGGCCCTCACTGGTGGGAATGGATTAAAGCACAAAACTGAAAGCTAGTTGCAGCCAATTTAGTGCAAGTTTGATCCCTGGCCAGGGAGGTGACCCACATGGTGCAGCAGACCTTTCCTGTTTTCCCGGCTGCTCTCCTCAGCATTGTACTTTGTCAATATGCCGGTTGTGCTCCCTACTCTGTCTTTGGTGTATCCTCTCACTGCCCCTGCACCTCTGGCCTATATCCCAGTTCTGTATGCGCAAAAAAAAAAAAAAAGCACATGCTCTCCAGCCAATTATAGCTTTACTTAAAGCACTAGGTAGATAAAAAAGCTTGACTAATTGAACCAAAATGGGGCTATCAAATAAAAATCAGAGCCCTCACTAAAAAATTGTGTTTTTGGTGTTTAGTATAGAATCTGCCCTTGAGGAAGCTTAAGACCATTTTGTATGGCTTTTACAGAAACTTCTGTATATCTTGTTTTAATATTTTTTTAAATTCAAAAGCCAACATTTGTGTGTCATATAAATATGTACATAAAAATTTACACATTGTTTTAGGCTACTATGGGTTTAGTATGCCATTAAAATTTAAAGTAACATTCATATTCAAATTATTAATTGAACCTTCTTACAAAAGGAAAATAAATATATGAAAGGAATATATGAGACCCATAATTCTTACCTTCGTACAACTTCTTTCCATCCTTCTTCTCTTTTCTGTCCCCTTTTAGGGCTTGTCAAATTTAACTTCATGTTTGGAGAGCTTAATGGCAATGACACTGACTTGTAGCCAGCTGATAAAGAATTAGAATTCACTTCACCTTCAAGTCTGAAAAGAAATATGAATAAGTAAACATTAAATATAAATTTAAAGGCAGAAACTTGTGTCTATTATTACAGTTATGCCAAAATATTTTAATTAAAAGTTGATACAGTTAATAACCAAAGTTCAGAAAAATAGAAACAGGATAGAGTTCATCTATATTAGTATTAAAATGGATTCAAAAGTCAAAAGTTGGACTGACCATAATCAATAAGAGATCAAATCAAGGTATGCCAATATTTACAATTTCAAAATTTCTAGTATTATTTCTTAACAGACATGATCATAAGGACACAGGTGAATTTGACCTTTGAATACTAAGGACAGATAATATGGCAGACTTACAAATTGTTTTAATACATCTTGTGCTTACAGAATGTACTTCAAATTCTTGTGTTAGGCATGAAAAAGAAAAGGCGGATGCAGAGCCAACAAATCAGAAAAACTTACCGTGTTTGAGGTTTGTTGGTGGCAGTATTTGACTTTTCATCTTGGGAATGGAGTAGCAATGTAGAATATCTCTTATCACTAGAGGAATTCATATCCACAGTAAAATTTAACTCTTGGCTTTTACCACCACTACTACTCTCACTGTTGCAATCTGTGCTGTCCAGGTTATCTGAATCACTGTTTCCACCTGCACCACCACCTCTGGGTTCTCCATTTATTTTGTTTTTATCTGCTTTTTGCTGTGCTAAAGACATATGTTGTTCTGGTAATATTAAATGTGTAGTGGGTGGGGTCTCTTTTGTTTTGTTCTTCTTGTTTTTCCGATTGGTACTGGGGGTTGTCACCACATTGGCTCTTTTTTTCCCAAATACATTTGTGAAGGTTGCAGATGTTGCAGAGATTCCAATTGTGGTAGTGGTGGTTGCACTAGGAGGTTCTATAGGAACTTCTTGCTCCACTGAAATTACCAAAAAGGATAAAAATCACATTGTGAGTCACAGATCTTTAAAATCCTCAAAAGAAATATACAGAATATACCTAATGATTCACAACAATGCAATCCCTTAGGCCATACTTTCCTTTCCCTAGTATTCACTAGTAAATAAAGAACAAAACAATATACTACGCCATACTTGTTTAACTTGGCACAAACCATATATACCTATTTAAGACCAGGTGGTCTCATGAACTAACCAAAAATCACAATACAGTTCGCATTTAATAAACTTTTCAAATAATATTTAAAAATTAGAGGAAAAGGTATTTGCCTACTACATCACTGCTAGACGGTACAATAACAACAAAGAGTAATGAACCCCAGTTTTACATAGCTTCAAGCATGAACCTTGTATTAAAAGTTTGAGAAACTAGACTTCTCTCCATTTTTCAATTGGAGGAACAAAGAACAGGGAAGAACAAGAAAACTAGCTGGTAAAACCAGTCTTTTACTGCCTCAATTTAGGACATAAACAATGTTCTACAGTGTACTTTAAATTGTAATTAAAATTCGAATTACGTGTTTACCTTCCCCTTCTGTTTTCCTGTATCACTTTACACTGTAAAATATTTAGAAATACTATAAAAGTATTAATTTCATATTAAAGTAACAACTACAGATAATGGAAACAAGCAGCACGTTGATAAACACAAGAAAATTTATCACTAACTCAGGTCACTTCTTACCATCTTCATCATTCTCCTCTTCATCTTCATCTTCCGGTAGTTCTGAATTCTCCTTAGGTTTGTTTTCCTCATCTTCTTCCTGCTTCCTTTTCTGCTCCTCTTTTTTCTTTTTTCTCTTCTCTTTTCTTTTCTCTCTCTTAGCTGCAAGAGCCTGCTTTCTGCTCTCTTCTCTTGACTGCAAATATAGCAGGTATATCACTTACCAAAATGGAATAATTTAAAATAAAGGAGAAATAAGCTTATTTATGTTACATGAGGCGTCCCATGGATGTCAGCTTCAAATGACATTTATAAAAGCAACAAAAGAAAAACTAGATAAAGTGGACATCATCAAACTGCAAAGTTTTTGTGCTTCAAAGGAACCACTGAGAAAGTAAAGACAATTTGTAAGATGAGGGAAAATATGCAAATCATACATCTGGTGAAGCACTTATATTTAGAATATACAAAGAACTCTTGAAACTCAATCATGAAAAGACAAATAATTAAAAATGGGCTAAGGATGTGAATAGATTATTTATTCAAAGAACGTATATACATGGTCAATAAACACAGGAAGAACCCAATGCTCAATATCACATATCACTAGCCATTAGGAAAAGCAAATCAAAACCACTTTGAGATACCCATTTCACATCCTCTGGGATGGCTATAATGAAAGAAAAAGATAAAATAAGTATTGGTCAGGTGTGGAGAATTTGGACTTTCATATACTGATGGCAAAATGGTCTAGTCTTGGAAAACAAACTTGTCTTCCTCAAATGGTTAAATAATGAATAGCAGTTTCATTCACTGACATATCCCAAGGGGAATGAAAACATGACCCATTTAAAACACCTACATTTCTGAAGTGAAAACAACCTAACTGTCCAGATGAGTTAAAAAAACAATGTGATACATCTATAAAAAGATTGTTCAGCCAAGTTTTGAAAAGAAACAAAGTATTGATATTCTGCAACATAGATGAAAGCTGAAAACATTGTGAAGTTAAAAAAAAAAAACTAATCACATAATATCATTCATATAAGTGTGTGATTCTATTTATATGAAATGTCTAAAATAACCAAATCCATTGAGACAGAAAGTAGATTAGTGGTTACCCAGAATGGAGGGCTCAAACCTAAGGGGTATGAGGTTTCATTTTAGGATAATGAAAATGTTCTAAAATTGATTATGGTGATGGCTGTACAATTCTATGAATATAGTAAAAGCCATTGAGTTATACACAGTAAATGGGTGAAATGTACAGTATCTGAATTAAATCTTAGTAAAGTTGGTAAAAATACATTTATAAGCTATCTATATGAATAAAATGCAGTTCTTATGATTCTTATAATACAAATTTCACTGTAAGAATACTGACAAGAGGCTATTATACAAATTTTCCCCCATGGTACAATTCTAAGAGTCACATTCATGATTCTCACTATCTTGAAATTCTACTAACATTTGCTTTGGTTAGTACTAGAAAGTGTAAATTGTTTCAGAAAGGAGGTCATAATAATATTACTAGTTGTCTAGCAACACCATGAAAATTGTAAACAAGTAGAAAACATATCAAGGTACTCCTTATTCTATGGGAATTATCCAAACAGGCTCATCATTGAATTTGTCCATGCAGTTCAGCCCTTTTAAAAATCAAGCAAAGTATTTTCCTTAAAACTGTAATTTCCCAGGCCCTCCCTAGTGGCACAACGGGTTAAAGCACAGCACCGTGAAACTATCGTAGCCACTGTGGCTCAAATTTGATCCCTCACCAGGGAGCTGACCCACATGGCACGGCAGACCTCTCCTGACCTATCTGCTACTTCCCTCAAAAGTGTCTTTCAGTGCCTGTTCTGCTCTCTACTCTGGCTGTGGTGAATCCCCAAACCCCCATACCTCTGGCCTGTTCCCCAGTTCTGCATGCATAAATAAATAAATCTTAAAAACAAACAAACAAATAAAAAACTGTAATTTCCCATTCTGGAGGTAAATTGATTATCCTTTGGAATTTTTAATTATCTAAACTGGAGAAGAGCAAGTTATAGTCTGAATGCCAAATGCAGTCACCTGCCTTATATTTGTATGACTCTAAAGCTAAGATTGGCTTTTGTGTCCTAAATGGTGAGAAAAAAAGATGACCTCTTTGACACATGAAAATTATAGAATTTCAAATTTTAGTGTTCATAAATCAAGTCCTATTGGAACACACTCACATTTCTCCGCAACTGGTTTGTACTATAACAGCTGAGACAAACAGTTATGATAGAGGCCATATGGTCTGTAAAGGATATTAACTATTAGGCAACTGATAGAAAAATCTATGGACTAAAAGAAGAGTTTGCATATACAGCTAAAACTCATTTCATCGCTACTGGAGTGAAAGCACACCAGCTATTTAGGGAATTTCTGACCACAACCCTGCTGCAATAGACAAAAATAAAAACTACAGCCAAGGGAAGGGGCCTCAGTAGTCAGTTAGCTTTAAACATCACTTTACTTTGAAGTGAATATTAATTTTTCCTCTATGATTTTAACTGAAATCAAGCTTATCATGGAGGTATTAAAACTTACTTAATAATCTAATGATAAGCTTTAAGACTTCTACTATTCCTTTTGTATCATGAATAAGGCAACAATGAATGTCTTTATATATTCCCATCTTTCAGCAGTTGTCTAAATATTTACCTTAGGTTAAACATCTATAAATGAATGACTGGACTAAGGGTACACTGCTTTTTTGTCATTGTTATTTGTCAATTGGTCTTAGTAGTTACACTAATTTAGGTCATACACCAAAAAGTGTATACTCGCGTAAATAATTTCTTCACATCCTTGCCATCAGTAGCAATCACCAAACTTTTATTTTAAATTTTGCCAACCTGGTCAAAAATTGTAATCATTCTTACTATTCATAAAATTGAGGACTCTTCATCTATTTACTATTTTCCCCCTTTTTGTTTCCTACCACCATCGTTTATAGTCTTGACTATTCTACCCTTCTGATACCTCTTAGCCTCAGAAACTTCTGTTTATTAATATCTGCTAGATTTTAATAAGTGTTTCATGTTGTTGAATTGTCTAACATATAGATGTTCAAAATTTTCATTCTAATTTCTTTACTACACACAATTCTCTTGAACTATTTTAATTTCGCTGTTAACTGGCAGCATTTCTTTTTCCTTATGGCTGAATGGTGTTCCTTTATGTGGCTCTTCTTGATCCAATTTTCTATTGAGCATTTAACTTGTTCCATGTTTGAGCTATAGTAAATAGTGCTGCAACAAACACTGTAGAGTGTATAGGTTCTTAATGATATTTTTATTTATTTATGCATATAAGATCTGGGGTATAGGACAGAGGTGTGTGAGTATGGAGTGAGAGGATTCACCAGAGACAGAGTGGGGAGCAGAACAGGCATATCTACTGCAATAACACTGCAGAGGGGAGCAGTGGGCAAGCAGAAAAGGTCTCCTGTGCCATGTGGGTTAGTTCCCTGGTCGGGAATCAAACTCATACCACAGTGGCTGGGGATAGCTTGCTAGTGCTGAGTTTTTAACCCTGTGCCATCTGGGAGGCCCCAGATTTCCAATGTTTTAGTAAATTTCTTCTTAGACTAATATTAAAACCATGTAGAGAGTAGTACTATTTCATAAACTGTAATTTACTTGGAAATAAATTCTTCACTTACATGGTTTAAAATATTTGAGGTGAGGCCTTCCCTGGTGGCGCAGTGGGTTAAAGCACTGCACTAAGAAGCTTAAGCCACTTCCTCATGAGTTCGATCCCCGCCTGCCCCGGAGGTGACCACATGGCGTGGCAGACCTCTCCTGACCCGCCCGCTGCTGCCCTCAGCAGTGTACTTGGTCAATCTGCCTGTTTTGCTCCCCACTCTGTCCCTAGTGAATCCTCTCACCCTCTGCATCTCTGGCCTATACCCAGTTCTGTATGAATAAATAAATCTTAAAAAAAAAATTGAGGTGAAAATAAAAAATTGATAGTGGGTTGGCAATCTATTAGTCATTTCTGTTTGAAAGAGATTTTGTTAAGATTATTGATCATATGTTGTTGATTTATATTAGCAGATTTTCAACAACTTCTCGAAAGGAAATTTATTTTTCCCACTCACCTTTTCCAGGTCAAGTTCCTTTAAAAGAATACTTGCATTCTTATTTGCTTCTGCAGCCTGTTGGTCTTTAGCTTTCACAATTGTCTCAACACACTGGTGACATTTTTTCAACAGTTCCTACAGTAGAAAATGGGATTACATGAAAATAGGAAAACCCTATACTCACAGGCCAATAAAACACAACAACAACAAAAACCAAAACAAACTAGCCCCGAACTTAAGCTGATGGGCATAATAAATTTAAGGAATTAAAGTTTAAACAACTGAAAATTCCCTAAATCAGATAAAGCTACCCTGTAAGTCTTAGTTATTCAGTCTTTCATCAAAATAAGGTACCTTTTCCCAAAAAGTTAACGTGTTCTTGAAAAACTTTCTAAGCAAGCTAATAATCAAATAACAAACTTTAGCTTCAGTCACTATAATTACAGTATAGTAACAAAGGGCATCTCAAAATAACTTATCAAAAGAATTATACCCATTCTTGACTTACAAATGGAAAAACTAAAACAGAAAGATCACGTCATCAGTCTGAGAGAACAAAAAGAACAAGTTGTTAACTGCACACACCAACAATTCCACAAATAACAAAAATGTGCTTCAAGAGCATATTAAACCTACCTTATCTGTAATTGTTGCTATGTATCTCATGCATTCTATATCAGAAGGGAACTGATTGACTTCTTTCACCAAATATTGAACAACTTTTACATGACCCTATAAAGAGTACAACAAAAAATATAAAAGATTCTCTTAAATATTACCCATATATTTACACTTAATAATAAAAGGAATTCTATTACTTCCAGATCACTTACTAACTTACAAATCAAATTAGAAAATAGTGTTAATAAACTGAAATAGGTAAATAGATCATCCTCAGGAATATATGGTAGATCAAAAGATATTTTTTTAATTTAGCCTGCCCTAAAAGTAACAAAACTTTATAGAAAAATATAAAAAAAATTTATTAATAAAATAAAATTTGAGGTATGAAATTAAATCTAAAAGAGAAATTAGTTGTGAAACAAGGAGTATGTTCCAGATTGCAAAAAATTGTTTAGAAAGGAATAGCCTCTTTTATTATGATGGTTACATTATTTGCTGTTCCTGTGTTTATTTTTAATTAAATTAATTAATTTATCTATTTACTTTGTTGTTCATTTTAAAACAATGTTTCCTTCCCCCCCCAACCCCCACCCTAATACCCCCATCACCATTACCCATCACCACAGTCTCCGGCACTCCTCACTCCCTCCTTCTTAGTACTCTCTCTCCCCTTCCTGTGCAGGGTATCTCTGGTTTGTAATTGCTCGTTTTTGTTTTGTTATTATTTTTTCCCCCTGTCTTATTTGGTTCACCTATATTCCTCCTATAAGTGAAATCATCCAGTATATTTTTTTTCCCTTCTGACTTATTCCACTGAGCATGATCCTTTCTAGCTCTATCTATGCTGCTGTAAATGGCATAAATAGAACATGCTTTAAAAAATATTTATTTCCTTATTTATTCATACAGAACTGGGTACAGGCAAGAGGTGCAGGGGCAGTGAAAGTATTCACCAGAGACACAGTCAGGAACAGAACAGGCAGATCAACGAAGTACACTGCTGAGGGAACAGCAGGCGCGACAGGAGAGGTCTGCTGAACTATGTGGATCACCTCCGGGGCGGGGATTGAACTTGCACTGAAATTGCTGTGGCTAGCTTTCAGTGCTGTGTCCTAAGCCATTAAGCCACCAGGGAGGGCCCATAAGTAGAACGCTTTCGAAATATCATTATCAAAGACTAAAGATCTGTGATCACTCTAAGTATAACTAGTTTAACATTAACTAAACTTGTACAGCTTCCACACACCCCCAAAACCCCATTAAGGTTCTAAAACATCTTTAAGAATAAGACTGATGGTGACAAAAATCAGAAAAGCAGTTGCTTCTGGGGCAGAAATTTTGGAATGAGTATGATGGAACTATTTAGGCTTATAGAAGTATTTTATAACTATATGGGGCTTGGGTTACATGACTATGCATTTACCAAGACTAATTAAGGTTTTCACCTTAGGTCTTTACACATCACTATAAGTTATCTCTCAATTAAAAGTAAAGAAAAACATTTGGAAGGAATTAAGTCTAGAAAAAAAATATTTTTTTAAAGATTTATTTATTTATACATACAGAACTGGGATACAGGCCAGAGGTTCAGGGGTGGCGAGAGGCTTCACCAGAGACAGAGTGGGGAGCAGAACAGGCAGATTGAGGAAGTACACTGCTGAGGGGAGCAGTGGGCGGGTCAGGAGAGATCTGCCATGCCATGTGGTCACCTCCAGGGCAGGCAGGAATTGAACTCATGTGGACCTGGCTTTAGCTTCTCAGTGCTGTGCTTTAACCCGCTGCGCCACCAGGGAGGGCCTATTTTTTTTTTTTTAAGAGACACATAAACTGTCTTCATTTAATAGCTTTTAGTGATCACCTAGCACGTATCAAGTACTGTACCCATTGTACAGCTGTATAAAAGAATGGTAGAAAAGAATCATAAATTTGGCCTTTATAAACTTCCCAATCTATATATCCATATGCAGGTTAATAAATTTGAATAGAAGAGTGCATTTATTTTTGTTCTTCCTTAGATAGACATCCATCCATGTTATCTGCACTTACATCAATGTTTAACTGACAACATAACAAAACTAGTCAATATATGACTATACTGAACTACCACATAAATATTATATTTGGCCACAAAAAGAATGGAAAGATAACAGTGATCTGTACATGGAAATAGTCCATACCCCAAGATCAATTTAACTTTTCCCATGTAATTTAAAGTAATTAAATTTTATCTTTTCTTCCAATATCAAATTACCTTTCGAAATGCTGACATAAGAGGTGTAATTTTTCGATTATCTGCTGCATCCACATCAGCACCTGCTTGCACTAGCAACTGCACCACATCGAAATGACCGCCATTGGATGCCAACCAAAGTGGTGTGTTTCCCTTCTTATTACGAACATCAATATGAGCTCCCCTATAAATCAAAGAATGTTAATATAGTATGTTTCCTATGATAAGGCTAACATTTCTACTTTTCTCTACTGTCTTTTATTTTTTACAAAGCAGCTTGCCAATAGTTGTTCTTTTAAAAAGGTCAATAAAGTAAAAACAATTTTAATAACTTTAAAGGGATCATAGCAAGTTGTATACAGAATATATATATTACTCACCTATTAATCAGGAGCTCACAAAATTTGTAGTGACCTTTGTCTGCTGCTATTGTTAAAGCAGTATCTCTTGAGGAAGGCACAGGAGGTGCATTAACATCTGCTCCTTTATCAAGGAGAACTCTTCCAACCTCTGCATATCCTCCAGATGCAGCTTCCATCAAAGGGGTAAGACCAGTCTGTTTAAAACACAAAAGTATTATAATACATTAATATATTTTCTTTAAAAAGAAAGTGACTTATATAAGTGAACTCTATTCTGATTTTTCTCTAAGACCTAAGTAATATTCATTGTCTTGAAATACACTAAATAGAAGTGAAAATTGTAAGGTTAAATTAGACAAGCTAGAGTAAATTCACTTATCTTAAAATACTAACTGCCACAAGTAAAAAAAAAAATTACTAACTTCTATATGGTTATAAATTTACATGAGACTAACCTCTGTTCAATGAAAGAAATGTTTTAAAATTAATTCAAAGAAAATTAAGTGGTATAGTGTCTAATGTGCAAACTGCTGAGAATACACTCTGAAAACAGAATGCTAAGAACTCAGAATAAATTGTTTAAATTTTACTCACTTGCATACATAGATTAAAATACCACTTCATAGATTTTATTTATCTGTGTTTTTTCAAACATTTATTTATTTGTGCATACAGAAATGGGGTACAGGCCAGAGGTGTGGTGGGTGAGAAGATTTACCAGAGACACAGTGGGGAGCAGAACAGGCAGATAACCAAGTACACTGCTGAAGGAAGCAGTGGGCGGGTCAGAGAGGTCTGCCAGGGCATGTGGGTCAGCTGCCTGGTGGGGGATTGAACTTGTGCTGCAGTGGCTACAGTGAGCTTCATAATGCTGTGCTTTAACGTGTTGTGCCACCAGGGAGGGCCCTTTATCTGTGTATTTTGCTCATGAGTCACCAATATTTTTGCCACAAGGTATCTTCTACTGGTATCATTTCCAAAACAATAATACAAAAAGGAAAACTTGAAGGAAAAATGAGTTAAGGCTCATTTCTCCATGCAATAAAAAGTATGCAGGGAAATTGCACTTTCTAATTGCTTAATTAGAAACATAAATGTTGCTTTACATTTTAAGAAATAACACAAATGAAGTTTATGAGAAAATGTGAGATTTCATTTAAACCTTTTCAATTTATACTACCCCAGATTGGCCAGTGATTATAAAGAATTCTATGTAAACTACTTATTACAAGGGCTCTAAAGACCTCACAAGTAATATGAAACACTGTATGACAAAAATATCCATAAACTTTGTCAAATGCTTTCTCAGCATTTATTGATATGATCATATGGCTTTTATTTTTCTTTTTGATATGTTTATTACATTAATTGATTTTTGGATACTGAACCAAAAATCAACCCCATTTGGTCGTGAAATTGTATCTTTCAAAGTCAGATTTGATTTTAGTTGTCTTAATTTTATAATCAAAACAGTATTTTTTTTTAATGTTTTATTATTTGTGTTGAACTGGGGTGTGGGCCAGATGTACGGCGGTGGGGAATGGTGAGAGGATTCATCAGAGACATACTGGGGAACAGAACAGGCAGATTGTCTGAAATACACTGCTGAGGGGAGCAGAGGGCAAGACAGGAGAGATCTGCTGCATCATATATGGGTTAGCTCCCTGACAGGGTCAGACTGAACTCAGGCCACAGAGGTAATGCTGAGATTTCAACCCTAGGACACCTGGAAGGCCCACAGCACAACTTTTCTGACTGGGGGCTTTTTAAAAAAACAATGATAAGCACATATCTCATTAAATTAAAAATTTTTTATATTAAAGAACTCTATAAAATTGCAAACTGGGGGAAAGAGCCACTCACTGCTGAGGTTGGAAAAAAAATACTTATTCTTTTTTCTTCATTGTCTCTAATAAGTATCATGATCATAATAGTGTATCACTGACCCTATGCAGTAGTACAATTCCCCAGTCAGGGGGCATCAGTTTTAACTCACAGATAATTTGAAATAACATATTTCATTTGCTTTAAAGTGCCATGTTCTTTCCACTAGAAATGTATCTGAAGTAATTGATAAGTTATAAAATTCTTACCTTTGCTCTATGTTCAACATTGGCTTTTCGGTCCAGAAGCAAACTCACTACTTCTGCTCGGCCCTGGAAACAAGCCAAGGTGAGAGCTGTGTTCCGGTTGGTCTCTATCTGGGCATTAATGTCTGAACCCATATCAAGTAGCAGTTTCACTGCAGGAACATGTCCATTCATTGCAGCCAACATCAAGGGAGAAATACCTAATTTACTCCCAGTCCTAAGGGGGATGGGAGAGGAGAATGTGCTTTAGTAAATTAAAATCGTATGTTGTCTAGTGTTTTCTAAAAAGCACAGATAATATTAAAGATGAAAATACTTGGTCAAAAGGGTTGACACTAGTGAGTAGATTTCATTTATTTATACTAACAATAACAAACAGGAAAAACCTATCAATTTAAAACATAACCCCTATTTTTCTTTTTTAATTTTTTTTTAAAGATTTATTTATTTGTACATACAGAACCGGGGTACAGGCTAGAGGCTCAGGGGCGGTGAGAGGCTTCACCAGAGACAGAGTGGGGAGCAGAACAGGCAGATCGACGAAGCACACTGCTGAGGGGAGCAGCGGGTGGGTCAGGAGAGGTCTGCCACACCATGTGGTCACCTCCGGGGCAGGCGGGAATCGAACTCATGCGGAAGTGGCTTTAGCTTCTCAGTGCAGTGCTTTAACCCGCTGCGCCACCAGGGAGGGCCCATAACCCCTATTTTATAAATTTCCAACCAACCTGACAAAGCATTTTATGAAATACCTCTTCAAAAAGTCATCTTAATAAACTTGTAAGTTACAATTGTTTATAAGCACACTATAGGAATAGTAATTGGAAACTGTTGGAACTTAGAAATTAAACACTGTCTTAGTTAAAAGTTTGATTTGTCCAAGTCATATAGGAAAAGATTTAACTTCAAGGAATAATTACTAATTACAAGTAATTAAAAGGACAGATGATAGATACCTTGAATTAATTTCTGCCCCAGCATTAAGCAGAATCTTAATGATATTAACATATCCTCCAGACGCAGCTAGACTCAGTGGTGTATAATCAGATACATTCCTGTGTTCTTTATTTGCACCTCGAGCCAGCAGCAAGTCTACCACCTACAAAATAAAATATGGACAGAGAAAGCCAGCTTTTATCATGGGCTGAACTGACAATGAGGGAAGCACAAAAAAAAGGACTTAAAATTTCCTTGGCTAAATATCTAACATTTTAAGTAGGTCTTATTATACAATACAACAGTAGAAAACTGGATTCCATTTTCTATCTAGGAATTTGAAGCTCTGAAATCCCAATTATATTGAAATAACACGATGTTACTCTTCTGTTTTATCAACTGCTAAGTCATAACTGGTATTTTATGTGTTAGTATATTTGTTTCAATCAGCCCAATGAAAGTCTAAGGACTATTCTTATTTTGCCTAAAGGGAAAGAAATAAATTGCTTATAAGGGCACTTAATATTCCCATTAAAGTTAATACATGTAATAGATCGAAACATATTAAGTTTTATTCATGTTGCTAAATTACAAAGCATATGCATATTAAAAATACATGCAAAATGACTAAAAAATGAACATTAATATTAACACACCTCCTGTCGTCCACCAGAACATGCCAATGAAAGTGGAGTATCTTTAGTTCGTTCAGATTGTGCTTCTATATCTCCACCTTTATCTAAAAGGATTTCAACAACTCCAACATGCCCTGCTGTTGCAGCCAGGATCAGTGGTGTAAAACCTAAAGCAGACAATAAAAAATCTCATAAAAATTTTCTTTACTAAGTGACTGTTTTCAATTCTCTATTAGGAAAAAATAAAAGTTTTGGGAGCAGATATTATAACCATTTAGCATAAAACTTCTCTAAGCTTTCTTTTGATACAAAAAGATATGCCAAGTCAACAAAACTATTATTTTTACAAAGATTTTATTTATTCTTGCATACAAGAACTGGGGTGTAGGCCAGAGTTGCAGGGAGAGGATTCACCATAGACAAAGTGGGAAGCAAAGTGGGTGATTTATTGAAATACTTAGCTAAGGGGAGCAGAGGGCAGATGAGACAAGAGAGGTCTGCTGTGCCATATGTCAGTTAGTTCCTGGCCAGGGATCAAAGTCAGGCTGCTGAGGTGATAGCACTAAGACTTAACCCCTAGGCCACCCAGGAGAGATCCCAAAGTCAACAAAATTATAATGTTTATACTAATAATGAACTTAAGACACCCTGCATACTCTTCCTTTGGACTTAGGAGAAAGACAATTCCAACTTGCTATATACTTCATGGATGATTTAAATCCAATTTTTCAAGCAATTTGGCTCTATTTAAACAAATTTTGATATTCCCAATTGAAGTATGTTTATCCATTTTTTCAGTGAGGCCGTCTAAGAACTACTTAGGATAGTGAAATCAACAGGGAGAAAATGAATTTGTCCACATAACCATACTCAGATTTTATTCTGATTTATCTTACCTTTTTTGTCTCTGTGCTCAATTTTAGCATCTCGTGCAATGAGTACAGATACAAGTTCTTCATGACCACCCGCACAAGCTAGTGTTAAAGCTGTGTCATGATTGCTTTCAGTCTGGGCAAAGGAAAGAAGAAAAAAATTTGGGAGAGGGGCGTGCGATTGTTTATAACAGAATTATCAAAAAGCAAAAAACACTTATTTTCATAATGAATCTACAATAATTTTCTTTTCCAAATAAAAAAAGCAGAATGTAAAAACTAAATTTAAATAAAGGAATAAACTCACATGTGCATCGATGTCAACTGAAGGGTACACAGGGGGCATAGCCTGGGGAGTCACAATGCTTGGAGACTGTGAGCAGGGTTCAGGTGTAAGACATTCTGTAGTCTGAGAGGAACTGTTTGAACCAGTGGGCACTCTGCTACTCACAGCTGAAAAACAATATTCATACTGCTGAATTCTGCTTAAAAGAATAAAGCCACAGAAAAACACAGAAAATAGAAAATTCTATAAGCAATAATATAGTCATTAAATCACAAATTTTGGACTCAGATTGACCTATTAATTCCTAGTTTAATTACCAGTTTTCCACTGATTTTCTGATCTTCAGGAAGTAATTTAATCTCTCTGAGCCTTAGTTTTCTTAAATGTAAAATGAGTGCCTGCCTTGAAAGGTTTGGGAAAGACTGCTTGCGATAATGCAGGTAAAATACTTAGTATGGTACCAGTCGACAATACAACAAATGGCAGTCTTTTACATTGTTAATAGGGAGAAAATAGTTTCCAATGAAAAAGTACAATTTTGTAAAAGAAAATTAGACAAAAATATCCTGAGAAAAATAAAAAAAAGGGGGGGGGAACAAGTAACAAGTTAGACTATTATCTATGTAGCAGAGAAAATTAAAAATTCTCAAATAGTTTTGAAAATTCAGTATTCAATTTGAAAATCTGCTAAAATAATCAATGTCTAAAAACCTAACAATTTAAAAAATGAGTACTGGGACTTTTATTTATTATCTCAAAACTTGGTGTTTGAAAGTGAATAAACTGAAATTACATCTTTATGTTTCTATATATTTCCATGTTTCATGAGAGAGAGAGTTGGCTCGGTAGAGTGGGAAATAGGACCTATCTTAGAGGGATGTTGTTTGTTGTCCATGAAAAAATGTGTATAATGAAATTTAATAGTGTTTGGCACACAGTAAGTGCCAAACTATTTTCCACAGTATGGAAAAATAAAACACTACTCACTAAACAAAGAAACATTTCAGAAAAAAAGAAAAACAGATAATATAGAAAAGAGAACAAAATTTCAGCCATGGCAATAACCTATTACTCAAATCAATCAAGACACACATGTCATAAGGGAGAATGTAGTCGTTTCAAGGACTGGAGAAAGTTTTCTCTCTAAAATTTCGATATGATTGGATCCCAATCAAAGATATTGTATATAAGTGTAAAAGACTAAGTTTATTATAGTACCCTTCTTAAATAACTTAGCAAATTTTAAGATGATAGATATATTTCACAGTGAGGTGCTCTTCTTTCCACATATATATATATGTAGTATATATATATATATACATACATACATACATACATACATATATATGATTGTCTTAACAATATGAATTTCTGCAGCTTCTGTCACCACAAAATACATATATAATTTGACTATTGGGTTAACAAGTAGGAATGATTATTATACATATTTGTATCACTTATAAAAACATGTACAATGGAAATAAAATTTGTCATTCAATGAATTAAAGGCAGTAGTTTGTTATACATTCTCAAAATATTGATGTTTGGAAAACAGCTCTACAAAACAGACACTAGAAATTGAGATATATTACTATGTTACAGCAAGATTTTAACAGTGGTGCTATAATTATGTTAACATACACCTTACCAAAGCTCTACTTTTCTGTATACTATAAATTTTGTTCATGTTATCTTCCTGTTTCTATGAAAAACAGACTTTTAACATTTATTAAATAGTTGAATCAGAGTTCGAGGCCAGAATGCGATATTATAAGAGACTTTACAGAGTAGGTTTTAAAAAATCTTTTAACAGGTCTATTATCAAAAACATGATGTTACATCAGCTATTGTATACTTCTGTACATGACTCTCAGAAACATTCCATAGAAGGGACTTTCATAGGAATAATCACATATGATGAGTTATACAGACAAAACTAGAAAATGGCAAAGGCTTTAAAAAATGTGTCATAAAACTGTTATTCAGATAAAATTGTACCAGGATTGAGACATTTTCATAAATTCTAAAACATATCATTCCTCTGAAGGAAATGTCTTTAAAAATGACTAAGATCACTATCACAAAAGTTACCATATAATTCAAATTAAATTTATACACTATCCTAAAATGGGATGATAGAAAAATTAAATATGCTACTTAAATCTTTATGATATATGGGGTAACACTGTGGGCTCTCTATATAAGATACTAAGACTGACTATATAAAAATCTCAGACTGCAGGTTTATATAAACGATGTGTAGATTTTAAGAAAATAATCACTATGTTTCATATTAACTTATTAAAATTATTTAAACATAGTTTATTGTAAATTTCCTAAAAAATAAAAGGCTATCTTTTTCTTCTTAATTCTATCTTGACTACACAGGATTATTTAAATCAATATACTTTTAATTAGAGTTTGTTTTATGAGTTTACTAGGAATCCAATCACAGTAACATGGTGGAATCCACATATTAAATCTTACATGACATAAAATTTTAGTATAAAGGAAATTTTAATGTAATAAAATATAAGGAAATATTATCTTTAAGAAAAATTCAGAACTTCAATTTAAATCAGGTGTATGTATATTACATCTAAAGTTCTTAAGCGTGTCTGGAATGAGTATGAATCTTGGAATTTAATAGCAACTTAATTTTCCACATTTTCCAACAGAAAAACAGAGGTGGGGAAAGGGCCTACTTTACAGAAAGGATTATTGTAAACAGCTTATGAGATAATGTATACAAAATATTTAGTACAAAGTGTGGTATTGATTAATGATTAATAAATGTAAATAAATTAGTTGATTTTTAATCTTTATATGTTAAGCCTTTATATGAAAGGTTTCTAGATGTTTCTAAAACTGCTAAATGATCAAAACTATTTTGAATTTCACTACATTGTTTTAAATTTCCAGTCATTTGAACTGAGAATCTACTAGTATGATAGTATCTAAAATTCCAACATATGCTTTAAGAAGAATAGGACCCAAAGAGCCATGCTCCCGATCAAGACTTTATGTACATATTGTCCGGAACTATATCAAGGATAACACACGTTAGATTATATTTAAAGGTTGAATTAAATAAGTCAGCTAATTATAGTACAGCATTAGTAAATTACATATACAACTAATTTAACATGGTTTTCAGAGTAGGACAGCAATAAAGTATTCCTATAAAGAGTAAAATTTATTGCTACTTATATGGGTAATTTCTAAAGTAATACTTTAGGACATATAGTATTCTCTAGCTTATTAAATATGAGGGTGAGAACTGAATTTTGTTCAAGTTGAATTAATTATTACATCTTCGGCTTGAGCTGAAATATGACTGATAGGTTAATATATTGACACAGAATGAGGTAATCACCTAGTTCATCCTACTCTAATTTCTTTCACCTTCAACTAAGAAAATTAAGAGAAACTTGAACTTAATAAAAATAACATTTTAAAGCACTGAGACATGCCATCATTTGTAACAAGGAAAATCTAATTAGCCTATCCATTTTAAGATAAACTTCATAAAATAAAAATTTTTATATGAAGATCAATTTTGCATTTATTGTCAGATTTGCAAGTTAAAGCTATTAATAAAAGAATATTATACAATATGGTATGCCATCAATTAGATATTAATGTCTAACACAAATTAAATTTATGGTAACATTATATAAATTAAGATATTTTCTAAAACAATTTTTGAAATTACATGCAAGCTCTATCAAAGATCATTTCAATTTAACAAATACTAAGGTGAAATAATAAACAAAATTTGACCTCCCTTATTAAGAACCATTGTAAATATTATTACCATAAATACCACAAATTCCTTAAAATTTTTTTGTAGATTCTTAAAAGGAAAAAAAAAACACTTCCTAAATTACAATGAAACAAAGGCTTTATAGCTGGAAAATGAGAATTTAATTAGGAACATTCTAATGCTAGCTATAGAACTCAAGGTCTTAAAAAGTAATACTCTTAGGTCTCCAATTTCATCATTATCTGCTTTTACCCAGATTTTTATTTTTTTAGAAATGAGAACTATCAATGAATCATGAGTTAATTCGAGTTAACTTGTTGTAGGCTGAAGATTTAAAACCCCCAAATTAAAAAAATAAAGAATATAACTCCTTAAACTGTTTCCCAGCATTGTTATTTTCTTTATGAAAACTAAGTCATCCCTCCTCTACAGAGTGGTACCTTTTACATTAGGGGAGCTTACAGGCAGTAATACAATTCTATAACCAGTGGAAGACACACATATGTACAATAAAATCCCCAATTTAAGTAACCTTATTCCACATTTTTAAGGATTTAGTAAAGATTAGGAAGACTAAAGGCTCACAATAGAAGAAAGGAAACTGGGACAGCAAAATTGGGATGGGAAGAGGAAAGGAATATGACAAGAGGAAACAGACAACAGTAAGGAAAAAAATGTTGCAATCAAGAGACAGAGGACTGGCCTGCCTTTGAATATCACTCCAGCTACATCTTAGTTCTTGGTCTTCATCCACTGTCAACAGCCATTCTGGCTGCATTTCTGAACTGGGCTCTCATGGAGGTGATACATTCACCAGCCATCTTTAGGAAGGTAAATGATTAATTGCACTCTTTTCCCACTGCTGCAAGGACAATGAAAGGGAAAGTAAACTTGTGCACCTCATTTCATATCTAGTTGTAAATTTCCATACAACAATAAAAAGAAACATATACTTTAAGATTACTAGGCCTTTTTCTTTTATGTATGTGTATGTGTGATGTGTGTCTCTGTGCTCTCACCAAAACAGTTAATACAAAAGTAAAATAGATGGTAAAGACAATGTACTTTAAATTTTCTGATCACAAGTACTGTAACAACATAAAATGCTTACTTCATTTTTGGATTCCCCCTTTAACTAGAAATATTTAATCAGGTAAAATTCTAAATGAAGATAAAGCAATGTGATTTAAAATTATGATTACCAAACATGAAGATCACTACTACAGAAATTTACTTTATAATTAATGTGAGTATTTCTAAAACCCACAAAGAAATTCAACTTTGCGATTTCTTCCCTCACACACAACACTGGGTAGTTTTGATACCAAAGAGCTAAAGTAAAGGATCATGGCAATTTTATTTGTTTCACAATGTTTTAAAAAGAAAAAAAAAGGGGGAGGGGGAGAAGGTTGAGGGGACACTCTGTGTTAGTGCTGCTGCATTTAGTTAAATTCACTTATAAAACATCTCAAGAAATAAGTAACTTTACAAAGATAGCTCTAAAACGGAAGGTACAAAGTCAGGGTTTTTGGGAGGGTTGTGTAAAGAAATTGAGCATATAGATTAAAGAGAAATTATTACAGATATATTTCTTAACCCACCTGCTATCAGGTCATCAAGAGTGTCGGTAAGCGTCTGGGCTGGAGTTGCAACCATTAGTCCATCTGGTTCTTGAACTAACAGCCCCTGATCATGTCCAGTAATAGCAATCTGAGGCTGTCCTATAATCTGATGATTACCTGATACCTTCTGAAGTTCAAGAGAATGTGTCCCATTAGAACCTAAGTCACCGGAAAAGTTACACTGTGATGATAAAGGCTGGACTGGGACAAAATCAATTTGTTCTGCCGATGGTGGAGACTGCTGCTCGTCATCAACATCATTATCTTTAAATAAGATTGTGTCAACCTGAGATAACTCTGAAAATTGATCCTCTGGGAGACTACCATCTCCTTCCCCTTCTGGGAAGTCTCCTCTATGAGAGCACTGCTGGTGTAGCGATACTGCGTCTCTCTGACCTTTGGTTTCCAAGTATTCTTTGGTAAATTGCTGCTGTGTTTTCATCTGTAACTGCCTTTCCACTTTTTGCAGTTCTTTCAGTATTTTCTTCTTCTTCTGGACTTGTTCTTCTCTGTTCTTTTTGAGTTCTTCTATCTTATCTTTGTTCAGAGGTTCACCTTGAATTAACTCCAGTGACTTAAGCTGTGCTTTTTCAATAGCACTAATTCTCTGTCCCAGTTCATTCAGCTTGCCTTCAGTCTCCTCAACTATGCACTCCAAAGGCTGGTATGGGTGAAAAGGTGGCAGTACGTCCTGATCTGCTACCTGCAGGGAACTGGACTTCTGCTTGGATGTACCTAAGCACATGAAAAATGTTTGAAAAAGTGCCATGCTAAAAAAAGAAAAAAAAAGAAAAAAAGAAAAAAAGAAAAAAAAAAGAAAAAGAAAAATCAGCCCTCCCTCCCACACACATGGACCTCCCTCCCAAAACCCTTTTAATTAAAACCGTAGAATGAATGTTCAAAGATTCACACCAGTGATAGGTAAAACTATACTCATCTATTCAGACAGCATAAACTGGGATATAGCCAATTAAAAAAAAGTGAATTTGCAAATTAAAAAATCTAATCTCTAGGACAGGAACTTTTTGGAATTAAGAAAGACTGTGACAGAGAGAAAAGGAAATCAAAGAGGAAGAATCTGGTTTATCAGATTGGACTTTTTAAAGAACATCATTATCTAAATTAGTATCAAAATACTGTTAAGCTATCTTTTTTACAATAAAACTGTGCAAGTAAAGGTTACCACAAGAAACTATAACTTGTAGATCAAAGTAGGGAAAACTATTTTTCAAGTTTCCAAAGTATTTCTCTTATTATATAAAAAGATAAAATGATATCAGCTTTCAAGACACATCCCTCCAATTTTTTTCATTAAATACGTCTTTAAAATTTCTGCATCTGAACACTCTACTAAACTTATATTACAAAGCATAATTATTCTAAGTTTAAATAAACTCTTCTCATAAAAGTCTGTGAGATTAACAATAAATGTTTCTTAAGAGAAAATAGACTCCTATATAAAATTACTCACATTGATAATACATGTTTAAAATGAAGTAAATGCACACTAGATTAAAGCTTTGAATAACCCTTGTTACTTCCATCATGAAAAAATAATATTAACAATCCTAAAATCTGGCTATAAAATGCAAAAAAAAAAAAAAAAACCCATACAATAATTACTGTGATGTAAACTCACGGCTTAATCTTCTTTCAGGAGAACTGGGAGTAACTCAACAATAAAAAGGAACAAACTACTTATACATACTACAACATGAGTGAATCTTGAGAACATTCTACTATGTAAGAGACTTCAGACACGAAAGAGTGTATGTTGTTCAATTCCATTTATATCAACAGAGAGGAAAGTAACTGCTGCCTGGGATTACAGTGCTAACAGTATTAATCACAAATAATAAGCAAGAGGAATTTTTCTGAATGATGGAAATGTTCCAGATGCTGGTGAGATTTACAAAACTGCAAATTTACTAAAACTAACTGCCCTATTACAGTTAAAATCAGCAAACTGTATGGTATGGAAACTTTTAAAACTTTTTTTTCCATTGGCACAGGGCAAGTTAATTAAGGAAAGGGGAAAAAAGAAAGAAAGAGAGATGCTTGCATAGACATCTTGTCTTAAAAGAAAAGAGCTGCCTGTTATGTAAATTAAGCAAAGTTGTGTTAAAGAAACATGGTTGTTTCCTCTTTTTAGATTGCAATAAATGTATATGAGTAAGACACATTAGTTAAGAATTTAAAAACTAAGATCCTATGCATTGCAAATGATTCTCAAGTCCAAAGAGAAAACATCATAATAAATAATACAAAGAATAAAATGTTCTAAAATTGCAAGATGGTAACAAAATCAAAAGAGGGAAATAAGAGATTCAACTGCTTTTTTGCTAGAAATGAAGATTTCAAAGCTTCAGGTAGCTTAAACACTTGCAACATGTTATTACTGAAAAAGTCTAATAACTTTCCTCTCTGCCTTGAACAAGGTCTGAAGACTACAGTTACAAAAGCAATGTAATTATTTTGAGTCTTCAGTATTTTAAAAGCAAATTTCAGCAAAATGTAGTGTCTATATTCAACTGTATTTTTCTACTTGATCAAAGTGGTGGGAAAAGACATCCTGTCAGAAAATTGGTGAGACAATTTTATAACTATTTCCATAAGATCACATAGGGAGGGATACATCATTTATTTGTGGAAGAAAAGTAAGATAACTGCCACAAAAAGCAATGTATAAATCTGCTAACCCAGCAAGGAAACTGGGTCATAATGAACAGCAATAGAATCAATTCAGTCTTGAACACTCGTTAACTTTAAAACACCCTGGTACAATTGCTAAGTAATCTGTATTAAGATGTAAGAAAAACTAGGCAAGAAGATTACAACATCGATCAGATTTATAATTCTATACACTGAACATTCACAGACTAAAATCTTTCAGTACAATGATCCAAAACAAAACTTCATTTTTTGAGTACAATAACACATGTGAACGAACCTATATGTTAACAAATAAAAATGCAAGAAGCTCAGAGTACAAGATTACTAAGAGTAGGTTATTAAACTGAATATAGACTATAAGCCAAAAACATATAGCAGGAAAAATAGAGGGGGAGGAATAATGCACAAAAAATGGTTCTTCCCCAAATAATCAATGCTGACAATAAATACATAACAACGAAGTTAATAGGATTGCTTAGATACAGACCTGAGCACTAACATAAGCAATAGAATCAGAACAAACCACATAGTGAAAAACACATCACCTAATTATTCCTAGAAGCTGAAGCAAACCTTCAATTTTGGGAAAGTAGAGAATATGACAAGTGTCCTTTTAGCAATAAAATTTTCAGTAGGTAGTAATGAAAGATGCCAAAAAATAAGAGTTCTAGCTCTTTCAAGCATCTTCCTCTGTTAGATGCAAATAAGTAAATATCTATTGGTAGTACTGGGTGACATCACAGAATACTATTTAGGAATATAGATAATGTCATCTCTTTGGTTTGGTTTTTTATCATAATTCCTTCACCTTTCTCTTTTCTTCCATTAATGAAACAAGAAATAGTTTGTAATAGGAAATCACAAAACTTAGAACATTGCTTTTCTTTTTCATGGGCGTGAGAGAGAGAGAGGCAGACATACACTTGCCAAATACTTAAGTTTGTCTAAATAATTAGTACATTGTACAAGAGAAAAATAATAACCAAAGGAAAAAATAGATGATATACAGATGGATTAGATTTGGTTTCATATTTTCTTACTTAGCTTTATCTAATTAAATTTAAATATTCATGTGTAATTCTCTAGCTTGCTTATATTAGCACAAAGTACTTCACCCGAGTATTTTTTAAGCAGCATTGACATCTGGACTTAGATAGGGGAAAAAAAAAAAGGTTGATGAAATAGAATTGATGATAACAGTATACCAAATATCGCAGAACATACATTGTCTAATGGAATTTGTGTTTGGATAAATATATACATGTTTTGTCCTAGGTTTTAATATAAACTATTTATAAATCAATATGAAACAGAAAAGATGTGATCACAGTTAAAAATGAGCACCACTAGCTGAGAATTGGTGACTCTATCCTTTATGTTTAAATCTCTCTCAATATTTCCCAGTGTAATGCAGTATGCTAAGCATTTTTAACACCATAAGATTAACCGAAGTGTCCAAAACGGAGCATCTGTGTTACATACTAATGGGTTAATTCAACCTTTCGCCTTTAACTATAAAAGCAATGTGAAAAACAATGTCACCTCAGCAGTGATATATTGAAACATTATTAAATTTAGGTATGTGTAAGCCCAATTAAGCTGGATTACATATGGAATTCTACTAAACTTGAGAATATTAGTAGTGAAATTTCCAGAGGGATACTTAATTCATTTACCTATAATCTTTCTATATAATTTCAAATGATTTAACATAAAAATGAGAAGTTTTCATGTACGTTATTCTAATAAACTCTAGGTGATAAAGCAGTATGCTAATTTAATTCTTGCTTTACATTTATATTTGTTTTGACCTTTACCCTACCGTTCTAGAATACTACTTGATTGGTTCAAACATCCTCTTTAACCACATCACACTTGTTTAAAAATTTTAGTAATTTTCTTTGCCTTCAAAATCTTTTCTTAGCCTGGCATTCATTAATACAGTTGACAAAAACATGAAACATCTAGTACAAAGAAGGCATAGTGGGGTGTATGAAGATGAGCAACATAAACCCTGCCCTTGAGGAGCTTACAGTCTAAAAGGGGAGACAAAAATATACAAATCCAAGTTTAAGAATAAAGTCAGCAGTTGGCAAACACTGAAGTGGTGGAGGATGGGCAGGGAAGGGGGAATATATGAAACCTTTTGCATTTCTTATAGGCAAGTAAACTATCAATCCAGAGAGTCAATTTACAGTATTCTGACAGATAAACATTAGGCATTGCTATGACAGGCAATTCTGTTCTTAGGTTTGTCCCAAAGAAGTTTTCACACAGACACATAAGGAGATTTCACTAGGATTTTCATCACAACACTTTCTGCTGTGGTGGTGAATTACAGGTAATCTAGGTAGCCACCACTGAGAAAAAAGGCAGGTAAAAATTGGAGGATATACTGGGTGAAACACTGCTACAGGTGGGAGTAACCTAGAGGCAGACCATGGATAGATCTTAAAAACAGTATTTAGTGAAAAAACCAAAAAACTAAACAGGAACTATAATATAATACTATTTGTGCAAATTAAAAATACAAAGTAGTAACGATTCTCTAAGCACTTTTGAGAACAAGAGAGTCTGCATATCAAAACACATTAGAATGATTGTCTATAAGGCAAGTAGGGGAACCCAGAAGAAGGATACAAAGAAATAAAAGAGGAGCCATGATGACAAAGCATCAGAAATTGAGTATGATTAATTCAATCTTCTATACTTGAGGTCTAAAGGGAAGGGGATAGGATGGGGGAAACCAGAGCCAGAAGGAAGATCCAGTAGTCAGAGAAAAGAAACTATTCCACAGGTCTTGAGCTGCACATAAAAGATGTGTTTTGATAATCCCACATCGCTTTAATGCTTTGCTACTGATTAGCTTTAAGTTTTACAACCTGCAGAGCATAATCCTGAGTCCTCTTTTTTTAGAATCTCTGTAGCATCAATCACAACAAATAAGTTAGATGCAAAAGCACTACAATCAAATGTATTTAAAAAATTTATAATGGAAAGGCAAAGAGCTGATAGTACTTATGCATCCTTTTGGATCTGAAAATTCGTTACTGTGGTTAATAAAGCCAAATAATGCTAGAAAATTGAACATATCACTTTCTCCTAATGTCACATTTTTAAAGAGGTGATTCTGAAATATCTTATAAGATGCCACCTAGAATCTCCAACGCTTAAAAACCAACAATCATGAGATTAAGTACCTAAATCAGGAGAATATGGGTTAAGATGGATGGAACCTGCACAAAGAATAGCTGAGTAGGTTATATACAAAACACCTGGGTAAGATTTGAAGCATGAATATTTTCAAAGATACAGCTATGAATAATAGATTTATTTAAAACAAACAGAAGTAAAATGTTATAAAAAACATGAAAAGATGATAGCTAGAAAGGGCAAAGAAGCCATCTAAAGATTAAAAACACTTCTCCATTCCTAGGCAATATGCAGCAACTCAGTAATACTGACAAAGAAACAAAACCATTAAATAGCAATTTTATTATTCAAAGTAATATGTCTACAGACATGAATGAGAAATTTTAAGAGCTACTTTAAAGAGGAAAAAGGAATAATACATTTAAATAATTACAATGTTTTTCTATCCTCACATCAACTAATTCTTCCTAATGTACAGTGATAACAACATTCTATGATGCACACATTATTTATAATACTACATATTAACACAATGCATTGCCAGTTTTGATTCTGTATAAATATTCAGATGGCAGTGTCACTTAGCAGTTGACAATTGCTCAAGTGTTAATTATTTTCTCTCCTAATAAACTTAAAATGAAAGATCCCTTAAAAGGTTATTGCATTTTAATTCTACTTACTAAGTATAAGAAGATACTTCAAAAGCAAAATATGATTACTCATGTATAAGTTTAAAAAAAATTATCACTACCCAAGTACTTCTGTTTATGTATATTAAACCAAAACTTAAACCACTTTACTACTTCATTCACATAAAGCCCATCCTTCCTGGCTTATTTCTAGGTTATCTTGTGGCTGTGTTTTAATAACTTTAAAAAATTATTTCTTTGTACTAAATTTTCTAGTAAAAATTTTTATACTTTTTCTATAGGGTTTTAGCAAAGTAAAAGCAATCTGGGTATTCAGGTTTAAATAATTTACTAAAGGCTGTTAGGAAGTTATGATCAGTTTCCTTAACAAATACAAACTTAAATTTTCTCTTCATTTGTTAAGATTAAAAATAGAATTATTAACTTTCAAAAAAGTTTGAATAATTTAGTGTTCAATGGAAAACTGATAGATATTTTATCTCAGAAATTGATAATTTAGAAAGGAAATGGTCCTTGGGGGAAGCCCTCACACCTTTTAATTACTGGAATCGAGTAACAATAGTCTATTTGCTGCTGTTAACAGCTACTCCTACCCAATTTTTCATAAACCATAATAAAAACATAAGTACATACTTATACACCTCATTGTAACTTCAAAATCCTAGGATTTGATTATCATATTCTGAAAAAAAACAGTCTCATAAATTTGTTTATTTGTACTTTTTACTGTCTTACATATTACTTATTTTCTTTATTTCAAAGAACTCAGATATGACAAGTGAGGTACTTTATAGCTACAAATGGAAAGGCACATAAAACTATTCAGCACTCAAACTCAAGTTCTTTAAAGATAGTATATACTCCTCCTTTAGCATTCTCTTGGACATTATTTATGTACTTTTTGCTAATCATTTGTTCAGGTTCACATACTAATAGATAGCTAACTCATTTTATTCAGTATTACATGAAAGAAACCTAAAGGTAATTCTTCTCACTCACTGAATTGAATTAGTGCTACTAAGACTAATCTATACAACAGACACAAATTTTCATTCCTCACTTATACAACTGTTTAAAGAATAGTGAAATGGAAAATAGATGTCTGATAAATTTTCTCTACTTTAATAGACTTAAGAACTTGGTTTGCTTAAGTATTTTCATTTGTGCCATATGAAAAAGAGACCTAATAATGTGTTTACAGGAAAAAAGGAAGCCATTTTTCATAGTACTATGCCTTTTCTGTACCAGTAGCCTATGAAACTATCAGCATTTGTCAAAATTACTTACCTCAATTAATCATGGATACACAGGAACCATTACATTGAAAGTACTTTCATGAATTCATTAACTAGGTGACTAAATACCCATTTTTAAGGAAAGTAAGAATGACTGACCTTTCTGTACTCCCAAAACAGCAGGAGAGTTCTCCTGTGAAGTTCTGTCGGGTTCCTGGGGAGGTACAACCATGGCAAGTGTATGCATTGGTACACGTGGAACCTAAAAAGTCAACTCAGAAAAAAATAATCTCAGACCAAAAATAAAACAAAGACCTATAAATGAAAGATTCTGTTTTGAAATTTCTTTAATATTCTTTAATATCACCAAATCCACTTATTCATTTCTTAAAAATTAAAAAAAAAAGCCTTCACCAAAGAATAACTTTTGAGAATATTCATTTGTCAAACAAACTCAAGTGAACTGTATATAAATAGTCAATGATTTAAAGCTAAATGCAGTTAATACTCTTTTCTTGCTAAGGAGAAAGTCTTACTGATTCTCATTATAACTAAGAGTATAAGTTATATACTCATTGGTCAAATTAACCTACATGGCAAGAAGAAAAAAATACAAATTATTTTCTGAATTAAGGTATATTAGCATTTCACAGGATAATTCCATAGAAAAGAACTTAAGATTTCAATAACTTTGTATACTTAGTATATTCTCACCATACTTTTAAAGTAGGTTTAATAATTAATTATTTTTTTGGTATATACATTTTGTTTAGTAATAATCTCCTAGCTGATAAAAGAAGTCACCCATTGGTTAATTAATACTTTCTTGGAAGGGATATTAAGGGAAAGCCTTTCTCTAAATCTAAGATTATACTTAAAGTATTCATTAAAGAACAAAAAACTTAAAAGACTTAGCTGTGGGAAGGTGACAACTGAAATTTTACATTTAGTATTGTTTTTAAAAAACACTATTTTTAATGAATAAGACAATTTAAAAAATTCCATATTCTTTTGAAAAAAATAAATGTTAAAGAACACAGGACAGGCCCTCCCTGGTGGCACAACAGGTTAGGACGCAGCACTGCAAGCTGGACGCAACCTTTTCGTGCAAGTTCGATCCCTGTCCCGGAGGTGACCGCATGGTGTGGCAGACCTCTCCTGATCCACCCGCTGCTCCCCTCAGCAGTTCTGCCTGTTCTGCTCCCCACTCTGTCTCTGGTGAATCCTCCCACTTCCCCTGCACCTCTGGCTTGTACCCCAGTTCTATATCAATAAATAAAATCTTAAAAAAAACAAAACAAAACACAGGACCATGTTTATCCCAAAACAAAACAGAAAAGAGAAACCCATGCATTTGCTTAAAACAAATTTTAAACAAAAAACTCCCAATTTGAAGAAAATTTATATTTATAAATAGGGTCTATTTTACTTTACCTGAGATTGATCTTGACAAGGTGGGGTAAGCTGAGACACGTCTGGGGTTGGAACTGACAGAACATTGTTTGGATAATCCAAGAGATAAGAAACAACATTAGTATGGCCACCTTTTGCAGCTTCGATGAGCATTGTTGAGCCATCCTGAGAAAAATAACACAAGTAGTTATTTTTAAAGTCCTTTTTATGAATTTTACATACACATTTAGTTTTTAGAAACTTGTATAAAATCAAAACACATTTAAATAATAGTGAGTTTTGGTCCTAAGACAAACATTTTTAAATGAAGTATACATATTTATTTAATACCTATTTATGTAGCATACCTTGAGTCGATGAGTAGGGTCAGCCCCATGAGCCAAAAGCAACTCAACAACTGCCAAGTGACCTCCTGCGCATGCCAGCGATACTACTGTATGATCATTATTGGCTGTAGCCCTATTCACATTGGCACCTTCAAAGAAAAATAGAGTAATCTTAACAAAAGTTGGTATCACATCAATTCATGAACAGTATCATGTGCAGTATAACATAGATATAAAATAGCGCACAAATCAGTGTGTAGTTTGAAAATTTTTCACAAAGTGAATACACCTGTGTAACCAGCACCCAGATCAAGAAACAGAACATTATCCGCATACCAGAAGTCCCACCTGGTGACCCCTTTCAGTCACTGCCCACCCCTCCAAAGGTAACTACTATCCTGCCTTCCAAACTGGTTTTAGTTTTTGAACTTTATATGAATGAAATCATACAGTGTACTCTTTTGTGTCTGGCTTCTTTCGCTCAATATAATATTTGTGAGATTCATCCACACTGTTGCGCGTAGTTGTTGTTCGTTCATTCAATATCACTTTTAAAATGGGAAATCTAGAAGACTAAGATTAATAAATATATACAGTTAAATTGAGCATCACATAATACCAATGTGTAACTCTCAAAAATGTTTCAAAGACATTTATTTTTCTACTTCTAGGAATGAGCCATGATAACCAGGATTCAAAGAAGAGAAAGCAGATTTTTTAAACAATACTTTTAAGAATCAGAGGACCTGGATATGGACAAAAGATGTAAGATGATCCAAATGTTGTCTGAAAGACTATTTAGTAAATTATTCACTTGCTTTGTACAATGTGATCTGAAGGAAGTCATAATGCAAAATACTGTCTTGGCCCCTAATAAAATACTATCCTGCCTTCCAGACTGGTTTTAGTTTTTGAACTTTATATGAATGACTCCTGGAAGAAAGAACTGGTTTTTGTTCATCTACCTCTTATATTCCCAAAAGGTCTCAACCAGATATTTAAGACTAGAGCAATAGTGAGTCTTCTTTCTTCCTTAACTACAGACTTTTTATATGAATAAACCTCTGGGTAAAAGCACTATTATTAACTCAGCTTTCAGAAATATCCAGTTGAAACCTAATCCAAATTTGCAAAAAAGGATCTTTTGGGAGAAGAAAGGCACATCAATTAACATCATTCCATTAGCGACATAAGATTGTTTTTAAAGTTAATTATAAATTTAAATGGTGAGGTTGTAATTTAGGATTTAGATCCTAGAAGAGCAGTTAGAATAGAGTGGAAGATCTATATCAATCCTATTCCTAACAAGTCTTATTTATTTATTTTAAAACATATTTATTTATTCATACAGAACTGGGGTACAGGCCAGAGATGCGGAGGGTGAGAGGATTCACCAGAGACAAAGTGGGGTGCAGAACAGGCATATCAACAAAGTACACTGCTGAGGGAAACAGAGGGCGGGTCAGGAGAGGTCTGCCACGCCATGTGGATCTCCTCGGGGCTGGCTGCAGGCGGGAATGAGGAAGTGGCTTAAGCTTCTTAGTGCTGTGCTTTAACCCGCTGCGCCACCAGGGAGGGCCCGTCTAATTTATTTTTAAAGCTTTATTATTTTATTTTATTTATGCAACACAAGAAATGGGGTGTAGGCTAGAGGTGCAGCAGGTGAGAGGATTCACCAGGGACAAGAGTAGAGAGCAGAACTGGTGGATCAACTGAAATACACTGCTGAAGGTGAGCAGCAGTAAGACAGGAGAGGTCTGCTGCACCATGTGGATCAGCTCCTTGGCAGGGGATCTAAGTCATGTTGCAGTGACTGTGCTACCAGTGAGACCCTAACAAGTCTAATTATACTGCTTAGTAGTATAGTTATTTGATACTAGATAACATTCTGCATGGATGATGTAAATAGGTTTGACAGGCTGTTGTAACATTTTATAAAGATAGCAAAAATGTGGAATGAAGAAAATAATCTTATTCAATTAAACAAAACAAATATATATTAAATCTTATACTGTGTTCTAAGTGGCACAAAACATCAGAATACCTACCACTGGAACAAACAGACTATTTTAAGAAACATGACATCATTTGAATACTTTCCTTACATTTTACTAGCCTATCCTAACATTTTGTTTTGTTTTTAAATCAGAGGCCAGAATAGTTCACACAGAGTGAGGTTGACCCAAATAAAATTGCTGGTATTATCATTTTTGATGTATAAAATGACAATTTTATAAATTCAACTATGGGTTCAATAGCTTTTCACTTTTTCATAGTAAACAGTATTGACCTACCACCTCTTCATTAACTTGTCTAAATATATTCTAATAGAATTTCTAGAAGAATATGAAACAGGAATATAGTTGTATGCTCAATTAAATGAATCATACACAAAATGAGCATATTTTCCTGTACCCCAAATCCCCATGTCCAGAGAACAGCCTCATTAAGTGTTAAACAATGCTATTTAATAAATATAGACATTTTAAACTTGGCTTTTCCAACTTTTGAGAGCAACCACATACTACTTAGTTGGTGAAAACTTCAAAATAATTAAGAAAAATTCTAGTTAAGCACCTCATGGACTCTATACTTAGTAAATACAGCAACAGAAGAATAGAACACTATACTTACAATGTGGATAAAGTAGCTTTAACAGCAATTGCAACAGTTTAGGAACATTCAGAAATGTAGCCTCTTAGAAATGATAACTGGTATTTTTTTTTACCTTTGCTAATAAGAAACTGCACAGTACATAAATGACCAGCTCTTGCAGCTTTCATCAAAGGTGTTCTTCCACCTTCAGACTCATGTTCCTATCAAAAAAATAATAATAATAATAATCAGTGCCAATCATTAGCCATTTATTTTAAATATTTAATACTAATGACATAATAATGAAGATTTAATACTCATTGTAACCACTTATACTACCTACCTCAAACCCTATAAAATTCATGAATAATCTCAGTCCACAATAGATGGAACAAACTCAGTTTTTGCATATCAAACAGTAACCACTAAAAACAATACTTAGGGTTAGTTTGACTTCTGAAGAGAAATAATTGCAATTTTCTAATACTAATTTTAAAGATATTTTCCTCTTTATTCATCTGAACTATAAAAAAGGAAACTTAGTCTTGTTGGGTCATAAGGAGGATCTTGATCTTATATCAGAACCCAGTTAAAACTATCATAGGATAAAAACCAATTGCTGAAGGAAAAAAACACTAGTACTTCAGGGTAAACGGTTAAAGAAAAAGGAAAATATACCAGTGAGCAGGTATTTTGAGTAGAAATAAAATGAATAAAGACAAAAACAAACAGTTTTGTAATAGCATAAAGATTGTTTTTTCAAGGAAGTTTGCCAGCAAGAGAAATAAATGATAAAACAGCTTCCAATCATCCTCACACCAAATGCCAGTAAAAAGAGCCTGCTTGTGTAAGTACTACTGTCCACTGTGAGAATTACAAATTCTTATATATTCATCTAAGTATTAAAATGTAGCAGATTCATGGTTCTATGAAAAGTTCTTTCACCTAATCCCTCTTTCTCTTTGAATGCAAACATAAATTTCTGTGTTATGGCTTACTTTTGCTACCAAGAAAAACTTGATTAAGAACAGTGATTCACCTCTATTCTAATAGACTCAGAGACTCCTTCAGCTACCAGTGTGCTAAGTCAACACAAAACAATTTAGTCTATTTACAACATAACTATATCTAATCTAAGATAGGCAAATTAACAATGGCAAACAAGAGTAGGATTGTCAACCTAATGAAAACTTTTAAATGAACTGCAGTAACAAGAATTCCATTCTAAAAGACATTTTTTTACAGTGCAGAAACTCTAAACCTATAAAAATTAATCTTTGAGGTTTTAATTGTTACTCAGACTAGAAAATAATCACGACTAATTCTTAAGGTATGGAAAAATGAATAATTATAGATAGTGCCAATGATTTAGCTTTAGAATGAATTTTGAACTTACAATGAAAAGTTGTTAAACTAACATTCTGGCAATTTACATCAAACACATTTGGAATATACACCATGAAAACTTTATTCACAAAGACCTAAAAAGTTATTTATCCAGTTTTTCCATCTAATTTGTTTCTGATTTATTATAATCAATTACATACTGAAAATAAATTATTCTGTATAACAACTTGTTATTCCCTCTCCTAGCTCTGGACCCTTTTTGTTGAAGTAGTTATCTCTTCCCATTTACACTCCTCTAGTGATCCCTTTTTAAACTTCACATCTAAAGTCATTTCCTCAAGGAAGACCTTCCTCAACTTCCTGACTATTCTTCCTAGTATTTACTTAATATTTCTACGAACCACTCCATTTAAGTCCCAATCATATATTGGTTTGTGTAGCTATTTGGTTAACATGTCTCCCTACTTTAAAAGAACAACTGTGTCCATTTTTGCATACCATTATGTATCTATTATTTAAAATAATGAAATTCTTGAATTCTGTTTACCAAGGAAGAACCTAAGCATAACTGACCTCTTAAATCTTTCCTCTCAGAGTACTGAGGTTTGAAGTTTTAATTTTCTACTAGGTAAATAAAAGAAAGAAAAGTTAATTTAACAAGAAATTAAGACTAGTCGCTAAACTTAGAGTAAGATATTCATTATCTGCATTTGATAACATATCATTACTAGAACATGGTAGATAATACTAATGTCCCTTTCTCTGTCTTTTCCTTTTAAAAATTTCTTATTTCTTAAAACTGGTGGTGACACCATCAACATAACCAAACTCCCACGAGTAATGGCAAAGGCAAAATATTTTTGAAAGCTCTACTTTAGAATAAACTTTTAAAGTAGCTAATTTTGTATACTTAAAAATATAGCTGTTACAAGAAATCAAAATATCGAGTCCCAAGACCTTCACCCCCAGTCCAATTTCAAAATCCAAGATAGTAGTAAAATTTTTTAAATGAAAGGCATGGAAAGCTACCTAACTTATTTTCTTCCCTTGTAAATCTGTTCCAATGGTTTATTTTAGAAAACGGTTTATAAAACAACGCCACAACTTCATAAAGTATATATATGCACTACTTCATGTCATAAAACAATGCACATCTACAACACATTTATCTTGTCTCTTAGTATCTGACCCCTAACTCCTTTTAGAATAAGTATCAAATTTGATAAACTAATTTATTTATATAGGTTGGGTTTATTAATACAACCAACATTTGTTCAAGATCAACAAACTATTAGAACATAAATTATGAATTTTTCCCTTAATAAAAGTAGAAAATTATTTTCTAAGGTTTTTCTTAGTGTATAGTTTAAAACTTCTACTGTTTTAAACAGGGGATAATTAAATAAAATAGGATCTATTCCTTGAACGTTTGGTAAAATTCACCTATAAATCACCTGGGTCTCTTCATTGGATCAGTGATTTTTAATAACTTAATTTTTATGTGGATTCTGCATTATTGAAGTTTCCTATTGAGTCAGTTCTGATAATTTATGTACTTAAAGGGAAATTAAGTATTCACTTTAAGTGTTCAAATTGATTGGTTATATAATTGCCAGAGACAAATTTTAAAGATCTACTGTACTAAACAATTATGTCCTTTAAATTCCTAGAATTTACCTGTGCCTTTTTTCCTTTTTTAAGGCTGGCGTATCTTACTTATTTCAATACTTCTTTTAAAAACTAAGCTTTTTAATTTTGCCTTATATCCTTTTAAAGTCCTTATTTCTGGCTGTTCTCTCATGTTAACTTTTGATTTTATCTATATTGTTTCTTCATTGTGCTGTTCTTTTATGAGTCTTATTATTTTCACTGTAAATTTCATTTACTTTCACTTATGTCTATGTAAATTTTCCTTCTAAAGACTGCTTTAACTACATTCTTTCACCCAGGTTTGCTATGTAGTCTTTGTGATTTCTACCTTTTAATTTTTACTATGATTACTCCTGTACTCCATAATTATGTAAAAGCATCATCCTTCATTTTCTAGATATATGAATTTAAAAAAATATATCATTGGTTTGTACTTTTAAAGCAACAGAGATCAGAAAACAGTCCATGGTTAAGATGTAGTCTAACATGGACAATTTTAGACATGTTCCATGTATGGGGGAAAACTACAGCATATTTATTGGAAACAGTATGCTAAAAATGTTTCTAAAACCAAATTTGACTTTTTTATTCTTAATCACTGTTTTATCTTTTTGATGTATCAGAGAAAGGTGTGAAAAAAAAAAATCCAACCACTATAAATGTAGGTCTGTTTTTCTTGTAGTTTAGTAATTTTCCCTTCTATTGGAGGGCAGATTGTTATCAATTCGTTGCGTTAATTATTGTTGGAGGAACACATCTCTAAAAATGTTTTGGCTTAAAATTTCATTTTGTCTGATACTAATATTGCCTAAGGTATATCTGCTTCAGGTTTGTCTCCCAGAAACATTTGATGTTAAATGTAGTTGAAAAGTTTTTGTTCTTGAACAACTGAGTTCGTAGGTTTGTATTTATTCTGATTACTGATAAGTATTTCTAAAATTTCGAAAGTTATTCAGTACCTGATCCTCTTCTGAATAACACAAGGACTCAAGCTTGGCATTTTACCCTTCTATCACATTCTTCTGCATGCCTATTGCTGTCTAGGAGTTTAGTACTACTTTGGTGTTAAGCATAAAATTTCAGGCTTTAAAATACTTAAAGTTCATATCATTTTACCAATTTCTTTGCTTACCGTACCTTCTGGCATTCCACAACTTCCTCCAGGGTTCACTTTCCTCTTTATTGATGTACATATCTTATGTATTTGGTAAGGGTCTGATGTGGTAAGTTCTTTTATTCTTTGTAGATTTGAAAATATGCTTATTTTCCTTTTCTGTAATGGTAGCTTAATGTAGAATTCTATATATGATGTATTCTCTTGTTATTTTGAGGGTACTATATAACCCATTGTTTTCTGTGGGTATTACTGTTAATGAAAATCTACCTTTAAAAATTTAATTGTTGTTCCTTTGTATGTATTTTTTTGATACAGTAACTTTCAAGATATTATTCTTTATCCTTAAAATTCTGAAGTTTCATTTGTCCCACTTAGTGATTGTCTCTTCAGTCAAGGATTTGTTTCTGTCTGTAATTCTAAATAATTTTCCATTATCAAATCTTCAAACATTGCCCCTATTTTCTATTTCTATCCTAATCTCTCCTGCAGGTATTTCAAATGCTCTTCCTTTTTTTTCTCTCTTTGGGCTATACTATTATTTCCCTTTTTATCACCTGATTCACTTACTAGTTCTTTATTTAACTGTGTCCAATATACTGCTTGTCCTAGTTTATTTCTATAATTCCCCTCAAACTTTAAATTTATGTCCACCTGTTTTTAACTCATAATCAGTTTGTGTTTTGTTTCACATTGTTTATGGTTATGGGTCACAGTTTAAAAAGAGCAAGCATAAAAATTTCAGGATCAGTCTTTTAATTTCCTTGGGCCTGTATTCTCATATTTTGCTGCCTTTGTTTGCTTCTGTTATAACTATCACTCTTAATATAGATTTGTTCATGTGCTTTATAATTCTTTATTTGAAAAAGCTCATTTTGTAAAGAAGTTTCTTTTTCTTTCTTTCCATTTACAAACATCCCTTTATATCAGATGGTTTGAAAGATGTCTTCAGAGTTCATTTCAGAAGTAAATCTTTCATTGATAACTTCAGCTTCTGGTCCCATGAAGTTATTTCAGTGCACCTCACTAAATCAAAGAATGGGTATCCTCCAAGTTTTTAGCTACAGTTGTCTTTGCTTCTTTCTAAAAAGAAAAACTAGCTCTTCTTTCTAAAAAGAACAACTAGCTCTTTTCTAATTGCTACCCTGGGCAGGGGCTTAGGACCTTTATTCCTCTTGGCTTCCATGTAAATCATCAAGTTCCCAGTTCCTTGCTTTATTCAGGTAGACTAAGTCTATTGGCTGGCTCCATGTAAGATGTGTTTGGTTTCTATTCCTCTATGGGAAGTAGAAATGCCAGCCTCCACTACCCATTTATATTTTAGCTTTAACTTTTCCTTGGGCCTATGGGTTCAGTTATTGAGCCACACTCCATTTCTAGTTCACAGAGTTCTTTAATATTGTTTTGAGTATAGCTACTTATATTTAGTTTGTTTTCCCCCAAATTTTCTATGTCTATGTACTTGAAATGATAAGAGAGTGGAGAGGTTCAAAATATATTAGCACTTTACCTTCTTGACTAGAAGCCATTTATACTTACATTTAAACAACAATAAGATAGCTGAAAAGGTCTCATTCAATAAACAACCTAGATAGAACTTGGCCTTTTAAAAAACATAAAATGTATTAGGTGCTTTGTGTATTTCTGAGTTTCAGATAAAGGAAAATGGGTATGTTTTCTGTCTTTGAGTAGTAAAAAATTAAATATGTACAGACATTATTCCTTAATAAAAAGTTAACACTTTAAAAGTGGGAAATCATACTAAAAAGTTTATTAATCACTAACTTTTAAAAAATATTGGCAACTAAATAACTAGAGCGTAGAAGCTTTTTAAAAGTTAATCTGCAAAAAATACAATGCAAAGTTCTCGTTCAGATGAATTAACCACTATGAGAAAAGCAGTTCCCTCCCCCCCCCATTAGGCTGTAGATACAAAGTTAAATTTTAAACTGCTTATTTAAAATAAGCTTATTTCCTTTACAATCACAATTATGGACACCCAAAGCATACTATCTAAGGATAGTAACTACCTCACAGAGGTAGATCTTCAAGTTCCCCTGCCTAGGGGAAATGACCAGAATTACAGGAGAGGGGAGACTTTTAATCAATATATATGGTTGAGAATTCTGATTCTCTCTGGGTATGCTCTTCCAATCCACCACTGCATATTAATAATTACCTTGGTGACCTACTACTGATCAGATTCACATCCCTCAAGAGAAGTAAAATGAAAAAGATTTAAGAGACACTGTTCTAGGGCTTGTGGTTAGTTCAGTTTCTAAAAATCACAAGTGAAAACAGAAAAATCAAGCTTCTTCAGTTTGGATGGAGGAAAATGCCTGGTTAAAAAGACAAATTGAGGGCTCTCCCTGGTGGTGCAACGGGTCAAAGCACTGCATTATGAAGCTCTCCAAAGCCAGTGCACCATGAGTTCAATCCCAGGACAAGGAGCTGACCTCTCCTGACCTGCCCACTGCTCCCCTCAGCAGTGTATTTTAGTAGATCTGCCTGTTCTGTTCCCCACTTTTGTCTCTGGTGAATCCTCTCACCCACCACACCTCTGGCCTGTACCCCAGTTCTGTAAGCATAAACAAAGAAATCTTAAAAAAAAAACAAGTTGGAAAAAGAACAGAATTCAACAATGATGCAGAATAATCTATATGGACATTAGCGGTGTCTCAAAGTGTAGAATATGGAGGATATAAAGTCTTCTGGGATATCAGTTAAAATTGCAGACTCCCTATTTCAGAATTAGAACTTTTAAAATTGGGTCCTGAATCTAACTTTTAAAAAGTATTCCAAGTTTTGAGACTTGTTACTCAAGAAGCAGACTTATAACCACATTTTTGGTAACAAATGTGGGGAGAAAGACTATCTGAAATAATACTCAGCTTTACATTCTACACAGGAGTCTCAGATATAACACAAACTGAGTAAAAATTCACATATTTTGTAAAGTAAATGTACTTACTTTGTTCAAAACAATAAATATAACAACTTCTCACTCAACAAGTCAATGAATAGACTTGATACTGAAAAATTAATTAGGTGGCCTATGTTAATTGTGATCCAATTCAAATTTATTCCTAATTTAGATTAAGCATTATACATGAGTAAAACAAATTTCTTTGGATTCTAATAGATATTAAATTTGTTTGACTTAAAATAACAAGAACAAATCCCACACATTTTCCCAAAGAAAGTAATGCCTATTTGTGAACAGTATTCACCTCCTTAAAATCCAATTTTATAATAAGATAGAAGGAGACAGAAAAAAATTTAACCTTATAGAAATTAGGGCTTGAACAAAATAATATGTGTTTTACTAAACTACGTTTCTGTTTACCTGAGGATTATGTGAAAACAATCAAACACATCATTCTAAACCTGGGCATCAGATCTTGATGAACAACACTGAATGCCAGGCTTTTTCAGATGAGTTTTTCTCTCTGAACTAACTTTCCTACTAAGGGCGAATACAAAAATTGTATCAAAATAAGAAAATCCATTTTTTTTTTAAGAATACAATATAAAAAAATACTAAGGAAGCAAACTACTAGTAATGTAAATCTCTTTTTATTGTCACTTCATAAACTTTATCAACTGAAGAGGATTTCCTTTGTCACCCAGCAGGGCCTTGGAACTTCTTGGTTGGAATTCAGATATCCAGAGTTCTGTTTACCTACAACAGCTATTCTTTTTGTAGTAGCTTACAAGCATCAAAGGCCACCCTCACCTGATGCTTGGCCGGATCTATGCCCTCCAAAATAGTCTTCATGTCCTCCTGCTTGTCCTGTGAAAGGAAAAAGAAGAACTCACGGATCTTATTCCAAAAATGAAAATCACATTTGGCCATGAAGACCTTGTGACTGAGACTTTAGGTGCTGGGCTTAGTTAACTCAGGATCTTCAACTAAAAAGGTTCTCATCTGTAGAGACCATAACCTCACAAGTATGATTTTTTTTTAAAGTTATGATAATGTGGTTCTCTATCAATTATATTTTCAATATAAACTTTAACATATGCAGATAAAATTCTGCTGAATTACTCATACCTTTGTTTCCAATACAACTAAAGCCACAGAATCAAGGATGGTACGTTTTATCATCTAGCCAAGGAAAATAATTATAGCAAAAGACGTGGGAACATTAGAAGTTGGGAGATAAAAGGGAAATACTGTAAGATGATTAGCTCCCCTAGTAGACTCCCCACCTATCAACATAAATGTACTTAGTGTGCAAACTTTTCAACTGAACAGAAACCTTCGAAGAAGTGAAGAGACAAAATATCTGAATTTTCTCTAGATGTAGACTTTTGAAAAGTGAAAGTACTTTAAGGTGAGAGAAGGACACAGTTTAAGAAACAGTAGTAAGCTTTGCAGGCACTGAAGAGAGTCAACTATGTCTCCAAATCAAAGAAATGAAGCCTCCACAAGGCTTCATCTACCTCACTTCTATCTCCAAATTGGATAGTTTGCATACTCAGGGATACGTGTTCTTCTGAGAGGTTTGGTAGATGAGAACTACTAGATGATTTGAAGAAAGTGAAAGTTAAGATACAGTTTCTCTCTCTGCCTTACACCCATATGAGTCTGAACATATAGCTAGCCTAGTTCGAATATGAATGACAAATACAAAGCATTCAACACAAAATCTATTAAGAAGTTCTCATAAAAAGGAAATACTTTTTGTTTAATATCTCATTATAAATTCAAATAAAGAATATATGAAGTTTTAAAAATGCTGAACAAATAACGGCAAGATTTAAAAGTGAGGAGAATGGTCGGAACTAAGTTATAATGAAACCATGCAAATCTCACAGAAGCAGCAACAACATACTGAAAAAAAAAAGTGACCTGGAGGATAAGATTAAGAAAGAATGCAGAGGTAAAGGACAAAGACATTAAACACAAAGATAATACAAACAAGGGAGATCAAAGTATAAAGAGGTATTCAAGGGATATAACAAGAAAAACTGAAGCCTAAGAAGTAAAATCTAAAATCTTTAGTTAAAAAGTATGTGTTGTTTTCTAGGAAAAAACTCAGACTAGTAAATAGCAAGATATATTCAGATGAAATCTCAGGGCTTTAAGCATAATAAAAGGAAATTTATGATAGTCCAAGCAGAAAATAAAGTGACATATAACACAGAATATTCTAGCAGGATCTGGTGAAATTTACTACCAAAATAAACTAGAATAGGGGGCTTAGTTTGAGAACAAAATAAGTTATTCAATAATTTCATATTTGGTTACATTCTTTCAAAAATGTAACATACAACTGCCTCAAAAAATGCAATAGCAACTTTGAAATCTTTTCAGCAATGGGGACAGAAAATGCAAATAAAATATCCGTATCATCTAGCCAAAGCATGATATGAAAGCATAGTAAAGTAAATAATGGCTTTACCTTAGTAAACATACAGTTATACAATTGTGAAAAACAGGATAATAAAACAGTACGTAAATATTATAAAATCATGGCAATGTTAAAAAAAAAAGCCCTCATGACTCCTATGGTGGAGGATAAATCAATCTCTCTCTTCAATGGCGCCAATACATTGTCTGAATGTTTTTTTTTTAAAAATCAGTATGTTCTTCAAAGATATTAACATGTCCAAATTTGCATTTGTAAACAATACCTTGATATTCTTCCAGAAAGTAATCTTTTACTTGTGTTTTATATAGTTCATCAAAGCTCAGGGAACAATTAATGAATAGCTCTTAGGGCTTTATGGAACACAGGGAAAATTTCTGATAAACATGGGGACTGTATCAGAGATTAGAAAATTAAGCTATTCAAAACAGAAAGAAAAAGAAATTAATGCATATAAATAAGAATATGGTGAATCAGGAGATAAAACAGAAATAGAGACTAAATCAGCATTTGTGAACAATCTGGAGGCAATTATCAAAACTTCATATGTTGAGTTTCCAATAATTAATGATTTTCACTTCTATTAAATTTATCCTTATATAATAATGAAAGATGCAAAGATATGCAAGTATGCTTAATATTTAGTGCAGTACCATTTGTAATATTTAAAAACTGTAATAACTAATGTTTATTAATAAATGGTAATAAATCAATTAGAACATTGGGTACCTGTGAAAAAGAATGAGACAACTATAGGAACCAACACAGAAAAACATTAAGCTGAGGATAATAAGAAAAAATCTGTACATGTGGTAACACATCCACTCATATAAAGGAGGACATATAAAGGAGGACATAGTCCACATACATTGAACCTGTATGTGCTTGGGCATAGAGAAATGTTTATGAGGACACACAACATAATGCTTAAATTAAAAAAACAATGTATGGATGACTGGATTAAAAAGATGTGGTACATATATACAATGGAATATTATTCAGCAACCAAAAAAAAAAAAAAAGAAAGAAACACATGTATTTTGCAGCAACATGAATGGAACTGGAAAAGATCATACTTAGTGAAATAAGCCAGAAAGAAAAGGAAAAATACCAGATGGTTTCTCTCATAGCAGATATGATGGAACAAGCAAGAAAATGATAATGATGAACAGCTATATACCAGAGACGCTTTGTGGGGGTGGAGTGGGGAATGGGATCAAAAACAGTGGGGGGAGGGAAAGGCACTAGACTATGGTGATGGCACATGGGTGATTTGGTGATGGGAAACCCAAGGGGATTGCAACTGAGATGGACAAATGCACAAAATGATGTAAAAATAAACTATTATATACATATATATATAAAAAGATGTAAAAATCTTATGAAAAAGGACCTTATTCACATTTCTTTATCATCTAAGATTTAGTATAAATAACAAAACTGATGCTTAAATTTTTCTTTCTTTCAAGGGGTGTCCAAATCAAAACGATCTCAAAGGAAATAAACTCAAGGAATATGAATCACAACATTAATGTATCTATGTCCAAGTCACTTAGTTTCCAAGAGCTCAAATATTCTAGGAAAACGTCCCATAAAGTTTATTTAGTTGGAAAACACAGTCCAAGGAAAGCAGAGGTCAGAAAACTTTATGGTTAAAGATGAAAATTAGTGAGAGACCACTTTGACATAATCAAAGGGTTCAATTTCCTCACTGGTGAAAAGTGCTTTAATTTTTATTAAATTTTAATTTTATTAAAAATAATAACCCCCCGGGCCCTCCCTGGTGGCACAGTGGGTTAAAGCATAGCACTGAGAAGCTAAAGCCACTTGCGCATGAGTTCGATTCCCGCCTGCCCCGGAGGTGACCACATGGTGTGGCAGACCTCTCCTGACCCACC
>NW_004567122.1:30045658-30080918 GCF_000260355.1 Condylura cristata | reverse complement strand
AATAAATAAACCCTTAAAAACTATAGTCAATCCTACAGAGAAAACTGTATCATACAAGCCAAAATTCTATTTCAGTAAGAAATATATTAAATATGTATAATCAAGCATTAATACATTTTAAAATATGTCTCATCACACTTAAAATATTTCTGAAATGATACAGAAATAACAGTGATTGCCAATAAAGAAGGAAACTAGGTACTTTGAGGACACTTTTATACTCCATGAATTCTGACCACATAAAAATATAAGCTACTTGGAAATAAAAAAATATTTTTCAACTAATTACAAACTTACTATTTCGTACAAAAATTTAGTCACAATAGTGAGGAAAATACATGACTAAAATGGGACAAATTATTCTTTAACTGATATGGCAAAGGTGGCATAAATAAGTCACATTGTATGCCTCCCATACTCTAAGTTGGTTATATCTATTTTTTTCTGATCCACATAATCTAAAGCAGATACATTTTGAGCTAGAAGGAAAGACACCAAGGGCTTCTCTGGTGGCACAAGGGGTAGCCTGGACCCACATGGCACAGCAGACCTCTCCTGTCTTGCCCACTGTTTCCCTCAGTGGTTTGTTTCAGTAGATTTGCCGGTTCTGCTCCCCACTCTGTCTCTGGTGAATTCTCTCACCCTCCCCCATCTCTGGCCAACACCCCAGCTCCTGTTTGTATAAATAATTCTTAAAAAAGAACCACATTCTAAGGTCCTCAGATCGTCTTCCTTTTCTGCCTGCATCTTTAAGGGGCCAAACAACTTGAAATGAAATGGCAAACTAATTTCTTGTCTCTCTTAAAAGTCAAAGCTGGGGGGAAAAAAATCTTAAAGGAAATTTGGGAAGTTTGAAGGCATATGAGAGAAGATGCAACAAATTTATAATTTATTAAGTTCAAAGATAACTAGGGAGGCTATAATCTTGACTAATATTAGTATTTCACAAGGGAAGGGGAAATAGTTTCCTTAAGAAAAGTCCGTGCAAAAAAAAAAAAAAAAGTCCATGCAAAGGAAAATCTTCCTGTTTCTTTGAAAGTAGAATAAAATATTTTTAAGTAGAATAAAATATTGATAATAAAAAGTTATGGTAGAATAACTAGTTATTTAGCATTATATGCCAGATTATGGGAGTACCCTATGCAATTATTTGAGGGATTAATGATTTATCTAATTAAAATTATCTACCGAATATAGTTAAGTCAAACCAGCTAGTTACTAATTATAATGTAACCCCCAAATAATATTTGGTGTACTTTAAGATACAGTAAGTACATATAAAAAGCTTGAATAATTGATACAATATTTATCACTATTAGTCATGATGATTTGGACTTAAAAATTTGTTTCTTCTTCTGGCCTTCCCTGGTGGTGTAGCGGGTTAAAGCACAGCACTAAGAAGCTAAAGCCACTTCTGAACGAGTTCAATTCCTGCCTGCCCCGGAGGTGACCACATGGTGTGGCAGACCTCTCCTGACCTGCCTGCTGCTCCTCTCAGCAGTGTACTTCATTGATCTGCCTGTTCTGCTCCCCACTCTGTCTCTGGTGAAGCCTCTCGCCACCCCTGAGCCTCTGGCCTGTACTCCAGTTCTGTATGCACAAATAAATAAATATTAAAAAAAAAAATTTTGTTTCTTTAAGGGTAATCACTGACACAAGCTATGCAATGTCTATCGACTGACAGATTCTGGGTAGATCAGGAAAAGCTCTGAAAAAATCAGAATTTCCACTGCTAACTTATGTTATGACCTCCCTTTTTTGTATAATCATAATATCAAAATATTCTGAGCAACCATCAGTTTACAACTGGATTGTCTTAGCCACACAGGCGGCTGCCTGGTTCAGGCAAGCTGCCCCAGGAGGAGAAATCCCTCTGTTCCTGAGACAGAAGGCAAGCCCCAGGAGAGATAAGACCCCAGGGCATTAAAAACTCCTGGGAAGCTTCCTTGGTTTCTTTATATAAAAAAGCAAACCTCAGAAAAGACTCCCAGGGCATAAAGACTAATGGACAAATTTTAACCTTGACTACACAGGTGTTGTTTGATACACAACTCTTACAACTTTCGCTTAATTTGCTCCTTTTTAAAACAAGCACTAACTACGGACTCTGCTAGCCTTAAATTAGCCACTAGCTTTTCTTTAGACAATCACTGATAATATTGCTAACACAATTTATTACTACCCCAAGACCCCTAATAACCTTTTGCTAACGAGCTCATCCTTTCCCAGACTCCTCTTCCTTTGAGTGATAGATGGACAATAGATGGACAGACATGACAATTATCACAAAAATGTATATTCTAGTGTACCATAATATGTTAAGAGAGGAATGCTTTGTGCCCTTTGTCCTTGAGACAGTGTATGGCGATCTCTCATTAGCTTGCCCTATGCTTTATTGCAATTGGCTACTTGTTACACAGTATAAATAAAGATCTGCTGAGGGAATAGCAAGAAGACTTGCACCCAATCCTGACTCCTGTGTCTTCCTCATGCCTGCTCCTCTCTCTCCTTTTGGAATCTCCACTCGCCACACCTTCCTACCTTAGGGCCCTGCCTGTCTTGCCTCCAGACACCTCGATAGTTGTAGCTGGTCTCCAACAAATCACCTTTACACATTCTTGGGCTAACAAAGCACTCAAGATTATCTAGTCTAGACCTAATACCTCCAAATAGGTAGATAGTGTGTTAACTTGTTTCTTAGCAGTCACAAGTTTTCTGCAGTCCAATCATTAAAGGTCATCTGGTCCATACTAGTGATAAAAAAGGGAAAGGTGCAGAGGAAGAGAAGGAAACCTAGACAATTTAAGTAATTTGCCCAAGGATACCCAGCAGACTGAAAGTAAGATTACCAACATGACTATAATAAAGCAGTCCAAAAATAATGCTAATTTCCTTTTATAGATGAGGATACAGAGGCAAATGTTTGCTTATAGACTAGTGATTTGATATCTATGATTAAAATAGGTGTCATATTAATGTTCAGTACTTTGAGTATTAATTGTAATCTCCGTCACTCATTAGCCATTGATAAACACACAGGATTACAGGAGGATTTACAGAGGCATTTCTTCCTTTTAAAAGTTACCTTCTAGTAGCAACCAAGGCCTACAAACTGCCAAGCTGTATCATAAAATTTCTTTACACAAACCTAACTACTATAAAATCTATTTACTTTCTCTATTACCTATGTTAGTTGTTCATGATAGGAACTATTCCTTGAGTTTTGGGCCTACTGATTAGTTATACTATTTTATACCTCTTCTGGTAATGAAAACCCAGAAGGTTCAGACAGGAAGGAATACTATTTACCTAATTAATGTATTACTTTTTCTTACATCTTTAGCTTCTTCATTTTTCACATGAAAAATACATGTGAAGGAAATTCTACTGCCACGATGAAAAGATTCTTTCAGCTTCATAAATGGTTTGAAGAACAAAACCACTCACCAAAACACCTCTTAACAGGTTAGCCAACACAATGTTGCCACCTAAACATACTGTGTCCAAACTATTATTGAAGGCCATCATCTTTCATAAAGATTGTGGTTAGTACCAAGAATTGGTATGGGATGAATCCAAAAAACATAGAAAAAAAGTAGGTTAAAATTAAAAGCAAACAACAGGAAGAAAGCAGCAGAGTAATCCAGGATAACTAGCAAGTCCTCACCTTGAACATGGGAAGTGACAATGAAGAGATCTAAAGGACTGTGGTAAAATAATCAAGTCATACATATTTTGGTTGATGTAAACTCTAAAGATGAGAACAAGCATAATATATTAATGTGCTGCCTTCTGGTCTAAAGACCAGTAATTGGGGAGAATGGCTTAAATATAGAACACCAGAGTAGTGGTTTAAAGGCTATGGGAATTCAATACCTTCAGTTTTTAAGTCGTGCTTATAGATTCCTTCTGGTCAAATTGTAGGGACACTAGTAATATGCAAATTCTTTTCAGCGAAACAATTATGTGTTTCCCAAAGGTGGAATTTTTAAAAAGATGTATTTTATTTATTTATGAATACAAGAACTGGGGGTGTAGGCCAGAGGTGTGGAGGGGTGAGAGGATTCACCAGAGACAGACTGGGGAATATAACAGGTGGATTGACTGAAATACACTGCTGGAGGGAGTAGTGGGTGAGATAGGAGAGATCTGCTGTGCCATGTGGGTCAGCTCCCTGGCTAGGGGTTGAACTCATGCTGTAGTCACTGTTGATAGCTTGATAGTGCTGTGACTTTAACCCCTGCACCACCAGGGGGGGTCCCAGTAGTTAAAATTATTCTACATATTGAAGAGGAAGAACTTTAAAAACTCATAAAATTAACAAAATCTTCATTTAATTTTGAGTTTTCAATAAGAACATTGCAAGTAGTCCATTTAAGAATACTCAAATAGTGTAAATGTCATAGCTAATGAATTATTCAAATTCATGCAATTACTAGTTAGATAAACTACATATTAATCCATAATATGCAGTATACTTTCAATAGAAATATCTATGAATATTTTTAGATTAAGTCTTTCTATAACCTGAAAATGAAGTTTCAAATAACTTTCAAATTATAACAATATATATTTTAGCAAATCACCAGTACGAATCTTTTAAAAGTAATTAATAAAAAAATTTCTAAATGATCTTTAAAACTAAGTTCTAAGTTTTACCTACTACACATTTAGGATGAAAATTCTGTTTACCTTAGGAAACAAGAAAATCAAATAGTTGCATTAAATTTTTCCAAAGCAGTAATAACTGAATCGATTCTGATGCAGATAATTTTTTAAAAATGAGAGACAGCTATCAAAATCCTTTCAAAACCTATAATATCAAAACCTGGAATTGTAGCAAAAGTTAAACTCTAAAATTTAACAAATCAGACAGATTGTGTTTCAAAGACTGATTTATGCATTCTTATTTAAAACAAAGGGAAAAAGTAGATCCCCATAATTAAAGGTTCTTAACCAGCCAACAAAAATATCTATTTAAGGATCAAGCAAACTTATATATCAAAAACATAACTATGGGATGCAAAGGAAAGAATAAATCTCTACTCCATTTAATGGAGTGGAGAGTCTCCCATCTGTAAATCACTAGAGGAAATTATTATAGACCAAAACAGGTATTATGAGGTAGAATCAAAGAATGGAGGACAAGTAAGATGCTACTGCATTTATAAGCCCAGCTAATAAGAGTGATCAGTCACTTTTTCTCAGAAACCAGGACTGACTTGCCTGCTTTATTCAGGGCTTTCCCTGGTGCCTACCTGGTTTAATATTAAGCTTGAAATCATAAAACTTACTGGCAGGGGGGCCTCCCTGGTGGCGCAACAGGTTAAAGCACAGAACTAAGAAGCTTAAGCCATTTCAGTATGAGTTTGATCCCCACCATGGAGGTGACCCACATAGCGCAGTAGACCTCTCCTGACCTGCCTGCGGCTCCCCTTAGCAGTGTACTTCGACGATCTGCCTGTTCTGCTCCCCACTCTGGCCTGTATCCCAGTTTCGCATGCAAGCATAAATAAATAAATCTTTAAAAAAACTTACTGACAGGTTTTAAATATAAAGTTTGCTTTAATATCTCATATTTTCCATTGTCTATTAATAACAAATATTATTTGTATTAAAATAGTTATCAGGAAATGAACTAATTTTAAAACAGAAATGTCTCTCCAGACAGTAAAATATTAAATAGGTAAAATCAATATATGAAATCATTAAAAAGAGAAAAGAGTATTATTACACAGTTATTAAACCTAACAGAAAGCAACTCAAAAGTTCAAAAAGTGACTAATCATCAACTTGATGAGGTATTATGCAAGAGTTTTAGAGAGACTGTAGCAATATGGAAAAGATCATGATGGAATCATATGGTGAAAATACTAAGAGATGACTATGTATATATGACTGCAAAAACAGGTGCAAAATGGAAAAAATAATTATTTTGGAAAAACAGCATTATCTTTGTATTTAATTAGGTTACAGATTTACCTGAGCCATTTTTTTAATCTTAAATTTTGAATGTAAAATGCTGTAGATTTTGTTCAGCAAGTGGTGCTGGGTAAACTGGAAAGCTACATGCAAAAAAATGAAAAGTAGATCACACCTCACACCATACACAAAAATCAATTCAAAGTGAATTAAAGACCTAGACATAAGAACGGAAACCATAAAATACCTGGAAGCAAAGATAAGCTAAACACTACATGACATACATTTCAGTGACATCTTTGAAGATACAGAACCTAATGCAACAATAGTGAAGGCGAGGATAAATAGATGGGACTATATCAAGTTAAAGAGCTTCGGTACAGCAAAAGAGAGATTACAAAAAACAAAATTTTCTCACATAAAACTAGCAATAAAGGATTGATCACAAACATATATGGAGAACTGATGAAACTCAAAATAAATAAATAAATAAATAAACAATCCCATCAAAAAATGGGCAGAAGAGCTAAAAAGACACCTCTCCAAAGAGGAAATGCAGATGGCCAACAAGCCTATGAAAAAATGTTCAACATCACTTATAATAAGGGAGACGCAAATTAAAACCACAATGAGATACCACCTCACCCCAGTGAGAATGGCACATTTTAAAACAACTAGCAACAACAAATGTTGGTGAGAATGTGGAAAAAAAGGAACTCTCCTGCACTGCTGGTGGGAATGCAAACTAGTCTAATCACTATGGAATCTGGAGATTCCTCAAACTGCTAAACATGGAGCTTCCATATGACCCAGCAATCTACCCAAAAGACACAAAAACATTGATTCAAAAAGATACCTGCACCCCCATGTTTATTGCTGCTTTATTTACAATTGGAAAGACATGGAAACAGCCCAAATGCCCAAAAGTGGATGACTGGATTAAAAAGATAGGCTACATATACACGATGTAATATTTACTCAACAACTAAAAAAATAAACTCATGCCTTTTGCAGCAACCTGGAATGAGCTGGAAAAGATCATGCTTAGTGAAATAAGTCAGAAAGAAAAGGAAAAATACCAGATGGTTTCACTCACAGCAGGAGTATAAAGGACCAGGTGAGAAAATAATAATGAACAGTTATATACCAAAGACATTTTATGGGGGTGGAGTGGGGAATGGGATCAAAAATAGTGGGGGGAGGGAAATACACTGGACTATGGCACATGGGTGATTGGTGATGAGAAGCCCACGGGGATTACAACTGAGATGAAAAAATGCACAAAATGATGTAAAAATAGACTATTATTTTTAAAAAATATATAAATCTATCTGTTCATTTAATGCAATTCTTTTAAGGCACTCTAACATAAACACTTTTACCTAATTTAGGCATCTGTTAAAATAAACATTTAAAAATATTTCAGAGTTTTAAATGTAATGGAAAAATCAATAATGTTTTAAAATACATAAGGGTTCATTTAACAGATCATTCTATTCTCTTGTTTAATATGTTCAGAATAACTATCAACAGATTAAGTGAATTTTTATAGAAAAGTCGAAAATTCAGATCAGAATGTATAGGATAAACTACTATATTGATTAAAGAAGCACCTCAACTTTATCCTGTTATTTTACTTCAAGTTATAAAATACTTCAATTCTTAATTTTTATAGATGACCCAAAGCAACTCTACAAAAGGAAAAATTATTTTACAAAGGCAGTAAATCTACTTAATACCTTTCCATTATAAATCTAAAACAAAAGAGGAACACACCTCTCAAAAATTCTGATAGGACAGATTCTGGGTAGGGCAGATTCTGGAATGAAAACGCATTCTAGCATTATAACTGCAATAGTTAGAATTAGTAGAAATGATAACAAGTAACAAAATCACACTGTTTTCCCAACAATGTTCTCATGTATCTATTTAAGAATGTTTGTAGGAAATGGTTTAAAAGGCAGTATTTGTGGTGCAACAGGATATCAGGCTATCCACAGCCACTGCAGCACGAATTCAATCTCCCACCAGAGAGGTGACCCACATGGTGCAGCAGAGCTCTCGTCTCACCTGCTGCTCTGCCCTCAGCAGTGTACTTCGTCCATCTGCCTGTTCTGCTCCCCACTCTGTCTCTTGTAAATCCTCTCATTGCCCCTGCACTTTTGGCCTGTACCCTAATTCTGTATGCATAAATACATCCTTTAAAAAAAAATAAAACAAAAACGCAATACTTATATGGTTTTTTCTTAAGTAGCTGAAACTATTAAAGTTGATTATAGATGGCCCTCCCTGGTGGCGCAGCGGGTTAAAGCACAGCACTGAGAATCTAAACCCACTTCCGCATGAGTTCGATTCCCGCCTGCCCTGGAGGTGACCACATGGCGCGGCAGACCTCTCCTGACCGTCCGCTGCTCCCCTCAGCAGTGTACTTCGTCGAGCTGCCTGTTCTGTTCCCCACTCTGTCTCTGGTGAATCCTCTCACCGCCCCTGAACCTCTGGCCTGTACCCCAGTTCTGTGCACAAATAAATAAATCTTTAAAAAGAAATTAAAAACTATGGCATTTATTTATGTATCTCTCACATGGACTGTAGAGAAATATATAACAAACAAAAATAGAAATATATAATGCAATTCTGGGGAAAATACTAGAGGATAATTTAATGTAGCCTCACAAAAGAAAAACTAGTCAAAGTACACAGTTTAGCAAGAAGCATGAAGTTGTCTTTTTTCTGTTTTCCACATTTGTAATTATTACACATATAAAACTGCTATCTAATTTGAAAATATGAAAAGTCAAAACAGAAAAATGAATGCTGGAATATTTGTTAATAGCAGTTTGTTTTTAATTAGAGAAATAAAATGAATTAAAATAACTTGACAGGTTTTCTATTCTGTAAACCTGCCACTGAATTTATGGTGTCTAATTAAGAGTAGTTAAAAAAAAAAATATGAGTGTTGAAATGAAGAAACTGTTTTACCACAGAAAAGAAATAGTATGCTCTATTAAGCACTATTTTAAAATATATTTAATAAATGTAACAATTAGAACAAATAGCTAGGCTTTTTATTTATACAATGCATGCAAATTATCAATCTTCTTACCTAGCTTTTTAAATGTTAAAAATAAATGTCTACTAACAATTATATTAACACAAAAATATTTGAGATTAAAAATATCTTACTAAGTCGGCTCCTGCTTGAAGTAAAACATCTGCAACATCTGTATGTCCATTTTCACAAGCATAGGTTAAGGCTGTGTCTCCTGTTGCTGTTGTAGCATGGACATTAGCACCTAGCAAACAAAAATACCATATACTTACTTAGTGAATTATGAAACTATAGTAGGTACTGCAACTTTGCAAATTGAATTAATAAAGATATGAATATAATCAGAATATACTTTAAATATCCAAACTCCTTTAAATATGCTTCTCAAAAGTACTTTTAACTACATAGAAAGGAATTATACCAACTGCTTTTAAAACAAAACATTGTTTATACATCCTTAGTAAGACATATTCTAGGAAATAAAAGTACCACAAAACCAAAAAATATCAAACTGTTTTCATCAATCACATTGTTGAAAATATTCGCTTTAATTCTAGGATTCTGGCAAAAAGCAACTGAGTAATCCTTTGATTGGAATTGAAATTTTTGACATGGCTGAGAGAAAATACAGATTAGAAAGCACAATACAAAACTGTTGTGATTAAGTAAAAAACACCCTTGCTATGAAGTGAAAGTAATGACATAAACTCATGATATACTTTATGGATAAGAAAATTAAGTATGTCCTAACTCTGATCAACTGAAAAGAACTAGAGACAATGACAAACCACATAAAAATAGTATCTTTAGACTGTGATTCCTAGATAATCATTTCCTATTCATAGTTAGAGCTTATTAGAGAAATGATTATTTCCAAGACAGAAACAGAATTTATATTAGGTGTGCCTGAAACACCTTGCCAAATCCGAATTCAAGGAATGCTTCAGAGACTATAAAGAGAGGTGATAAGAGAGGTCATACCAAAATGCTTTATGCGCTAACTTTATTGATCACATACAATCATATTATTACAACTTCTGACAATTTTTTACAACAAAAAGAATGAGGACTGTGATTGGGTAAAAGTCATCACGTATGCTTGAACCCCAACATTTTTGATGATGTTTAAATCAAAACCAAAACCACTTCATTGGTCACCAATGAAGGACCCTCGGCGCCTAAATGCCAGATCATTTTGGAAACTGGTAAATTTAACTGGGTGAGAAATAACAAACATTTATATTGTCATTCCTATATGCTTTATAGCTGAGGGCAACCAAATAGTTGTTATGGGGAAGTTTCTTTTTTATAGATGTATTTTAGTTAACAAGAAAGGAATAACAGAATTTAGAAATATCAACACTAAGCAACTCCTAATGAGTTAGTGAATAATCATCAATGGCTAATAACAGCACAAAGAGATAGACATTTACTACCTCCTGATGAAATTACACCTGATTTAAGTATTATCTATGAAGAAATGTAGTAAACACACAAACATATACACACATCATGGCAGATATCAGTGAAGTCTCTAGACCTGACTACTACTATATGGGGAAATTCAAGGGACACAAAATCAAGTCAAATAAAATCATGGAGATACTATCAACAAAACTCACACTTAGTATATAACACTCCATTTCCTCAACTAAAAGCATCAAAGAAAATGAAAAAAGGATGGAAGGAAGGAGAGCTTGTAGACTAAAACATGCATTCAAAACAGTCATTAAACACGCATTTATAAGATTATCGTGAAAATATAAAAACTATTCGGATATTTAATGATTAATATTAAAATTCTGGGTAGGAAAACGGTTATAGTTATTTTTTTAAAAGATCATTTTTTAGAGGCACATACTGACAAATTCATTTATAAAAATAATTTTAACGATTAATTTTCAAATTAGAAATTAAAATGAAAAGATTTATTTCAAGTAAATAAACATTTTATAAAAATAAATGGGAATATGGAATGGTATAAATAAAATGAATTGGCCATTAATTAAAAAGTATTAAAGCTGATGATAGGGGCCCTCCCAGGTGTTGCAACAGGTTAAAGTGCAGCACTATGAAGCTAACCGTAGCCACTGCAACACAAGTTCAATCCCCAGCCATGGAGGTGACAAACATGTCGTCGCAGACCTCTCCTGACTTGCCCGCTTCTCCCCTAAGTAGTGTATTTCAGTCCATTTGCCTGTTCTATTCCCTACTCTGTCTCTTGTAAATCTCTCACCCCCCACACTTCTGGCCTGTACCCGAATTCTTGTATGCATAAATAAATCTTAAAAAAAAAAAAAAATCTGCACAGCACTGCAAGCTAGCTGCAGCCGCTTCAGTGCGAGTTCCATCCCCGCCAGGGAAGGTGATCCAGAAGGCGCGGCAGATCTCTCCTGACCCACCCACTGCACCCTTCGCAGTGTACTTCCTCGATCTGCCTGTTCTGAACGCTCACTCTGTCTCTGGTGAATCCTCTCGCAGCCCCTGCACCTCTGGCTTGTACCAGAGTTCTATATGCATAAATAAATAAATCTTAAAAGAAAAAAAAATCTGGATGATCAGCTCTTAGGGAAGAGTGTACTATAGTTCCTATTTCTATGTGTTCAGAAATATGCCACTTAGCAAAATAGTTTTTAAATATTTTTAGTTGTATAAGCAATGCATGAAAAGATCTATTGGAGGGATTTATTTTTTATTTTTTTATTACAAAAGTTTATTTTTACATCATTTTGTACATTTTTTTTTCCATCGCAATTGTAATCCCCACGGGTTTCCCATCACCGAGTCATCTGTATGCCATCACCATAATCCCGTGCACTCCCTCCCCAACCCCGCGTTTTTGATCCCATTCCCTACTTCACCCCCACAAAATGTCTCTGGTATATGGTTGTTCATTATTTTTGTTATTTTCTCGCCTGGTCCATTATACTCCTGCTATGAGTGAAACCATCGGTATTTTTCTTTCTCTTTCTGGTTTATCTCACTAAGCACGATCTTTTCCAGCTCCACTGGAGGGATTTTTTACTCCTATACTAGAAGAATAATTTTATGTTACTAGATCACAGTCTTTTTAGATACTGATCTATAGACAGAAGTGTGATTCTCAAACTCCTGAGAGAGTTCTAGAAAGTACTTCAAACTAGCAAAAGTAACTAAACATGAGAATCAATGTTGACGCAATAGAAAAAATAGTATTAGGAATTCTCAGTTTGAAAACTGTTTGGTCACATAAGCTTATTTACTAACAAGAAAGAAAGATGATGTGGTTGTTTCCATATCTGTAAGAATGTATTTAGTATTTCTTACTATATAGGGGGAAGTAACAACTCAGTTAACACAAGAGCTGAGCAGAATGCCTGGTATTCAATAATTTCTCAGTAAATATTTACTGCATCTTGTAAAAGCCTCTTAAAATAGCATGACTTTACATAAGAGAAGGATGTGGGAAAAAAGTATAAAGGTAAATGCTGATAGAGAAAGAATTAAATGGGACAGTGAGAGTCACAAAAAATGAAGACAGAATGATGGCTGAACCAAGTATTATTCTAATTATAATGATCAACAGTAAGAGGTCAGCTTTTTGTTTTCTACTTAGTTCAAAAGCTAAAAAAATTCATCCAAACTTATTAAGAAATTAATAATTCAGGGAAAACTGAGGCTGGTCAACTATACTCAAATTAATGTTAACAGTGGAAATCCCAAAAGGATGAATAAAGTTCTGTTAAATATTTTACTGACTTTTACATATCATTTATTTATATTTCAGTTTTAAATAATGTTAGGTTTTGGATTGCAGACCAAGTAAAATGTTTATATTCTTTCCAAGGACATACAAAAAGTTTTTGTCTATATATATTTGGGTCAATTTTTCTGGTATATCTTTGCTTTATAAAACTACAATTAACATAGAAACACTTTCTTACTATTGTTTAACAGTGCATAAAGCAAAAATTATTTTAAAATTAAGTATTTCTGGCCTCCAAATGAAAACCTCATTTGTTCTTTTTAAAAAAAAATTTTTTTTGAGGGGCCCTCGCTGGTTGTGCTGCAGGTTAAAGCACAGCACTAAGAAGCTAAAGCTACTTCAGCATGAGTTCAATCCCCACCCTGGAGGTGGTCTACATGGCGGGGCAGACCTTTCCTGACCTGTTGGCTGCTCCCCTCAGCAGTGCTCTTTGTGCATCTGCCTGTTCTGCTGTCCACTGTCTCTGGTGAAGCCTCTCACTGCCCCTGCACCTCTGGCCTATACCCCAGTTCTGTATGCATAAATAAATAAATCTTTAAAAAAATTTTTTTTTGAGAAGACTTAGAAATGTGAAGAAATGATCAAGATGTCACCCCAATTTCCTCTAATTTAAAAAACAATTTTTTTCCCAAAGACTAACTTTCGCCTCCAGAATGCACGAGAGGAGATCCAGGATATTTATAGTCATTACGAAAAAATTATCAATAAGAAACAATGTAGAAAATTACTTTGGAACCTAAAATAAACAATTAAATTGTGAAACTATGTTTCAAGTTTCATAAAGGAACAAGTTAAATTGTTCAGTTACAGAAGCTTTATAAAAGCCTTTTTGTAAAAGACAATTTTAAAGCTACATACCAGCAGTCAGTAAATATTTAACCAACTCCAGGTGACCCTCCTGAGAAGCCTCCATCAGAGGTGTGGAACAGCCAAGTTCTATATCAGCCCCTGCTTTAATCAGAAAGTCTGCAACTTCAGAAAATCCTCCACAGCAAGCCAAGGTAAGAGCAGTTTCTTGAGTTTCTTCTGTCTGGGCATTTATATTTGCTCCTGGCATTAGTAGGGGGAAAAACATAATATATAATAAAACTAGCTGCTAAAGACTTACAACAAAGATATTAATTGTTCTGAATTATGATTATCATCTCTTTTGTTTCTACTTCTGGGGTTCCTCCCAGAACCAATGCAAACAAAAAACAAAACAAAACAAAAACCAAAAAAACTAATTAGTTGTAGTAATCTACACTGATATTGACACAAAACATCCAAAGCAAATTGATTGTTTTTATTAAAGTAACTCTACCTTGTGCTAAGAGTAATGCCACCATTTCTTCATGTCCTTCACGAGCAGCTTCCATCAAGGGAGTGTATCCTTCATCATTAACTTCTTCAAGATTTGCTCCCCTTTCGATCAGAAGAGCTGCCAGTTCAACATGTCCTCCACAGGCAGCTAGTGTTAATGGAGACTCGAACGAATCTGCAGGCATGTTCACTTGAGCACCACTATCCAAAAGCAAACGTGCTACTTCTACATGTCCATCCTGCAGATTTTCGGAAGTAAAGCAAGAAGGAATTTTTTTGTTTGTTTTAAGGTTTTTGTTTTTTGTTTTTTTTTTTAGTTGGAGGGGAAAAAAAAACAAGAGATTAGGGAAAGGAAAGGGTAGAAGAAAAGGAGACATAGCTTAGATGCATATATATATTATCAGGCACATCTAGGAATTTGGGCTCTGTCTTATGAAAAGTCAATTAAAATTACTTTTACCTTACTTTTGAGCAAGCCCAAGAGTTTCCAAAGAGAATCAGACTCATGACATAGTTACAATTCCATGAATTTTAAATTTCTACATTCTATGAAGTTCAAAAAACTGTTAATCCCATAGTCAATGGCATGTCAAAATAATTATACTGTTTATACTATTGTCTGGTCACATATAGTTAGTTATCCCTCAAACTTGTCATATCTAAGTGTAGAAGCTGTATTAGATCTATGCTAGAAAGGGCGAAGGTCTGGCAAAAATAATAATTCTGTGAAGTCATTACCACTTGGGATTATGTCACCAAGGTAAACCCCTGTGGATATTAATCCCACATTTTTCCTCATCACTTATTTGTTGCAATCAGGCAAAGCATTTTACAAAGACAGAAAAACAAATATTCACTTGTAAATAATTTTACCGTGATCAGTCTATATGGAAGCAAGATAATTAAAAACTCAGGGCTACCTTCAATCACTACAAATGTTCTTTACTTTCAAATTCTCAAGTTTTTGTGTAGGCCTTAACTCTTGTTTTAGGATAAAGTTAGATGCCGTGTTGTTTTATATTTCAAAATATTGCTAAGGAAAAACAAAACTGAATGCAAAAGCAATTATAAAGGTGGGCAAAAATTTTTTTTTTAAAACTCTTATTCAAGAATTAAAGAAACCTGAAAAAACTTTGGGCTTCATTTTCCATCAAGAGTTTCATTATACTTAAGTTTTTTCTATGTTGCCCATTATTGTTCATGAAAAATCTCTTATCAGAGAGCAGTAGCTCTAAAGAGACTTACTCACTGATCATAAACCGCTAGGAAAAATGAGAAAGCAAGTGGTTAGAGGTCATTGGACAGTAGCAAAATTGGACTAAGAATATGGAAACTAAAAGAACGAAACACATTAGATGAATGCTACATTCACTCTAGCTTTCTCTCTCCTACCATTTGAAATAGAGCCTATATTTCAGTAAATCTGTATGTTATGCTTTCCACTCCATCTCTGGTGAATCCTCTCATTCCCCACATCTTTGGCCTACACCCCAGTTCTTTCTATGTATAATTAAATAAATCTTAAAAAAAAAAAAAAAAAGATTGTGGTTACCCTTGAAGGTGGGTACTGTACTGCTTGGGAGAGGGTAAAGGTAAGCCACCCTCTAGAGTACTATCTCTTAATTTGGTTGATTACATGGTGTACATACATGTAAAATTCAGTCATCTACTTAGGATTGGCAGGTTGTTATACCTATTTTCAAAAAGCATTTTATTTTTTAATCATTTCCAGGAGAAAGATTACTGATTTACACTGCAAATAATTATTTAGGAGAGCCATTAACACAACTGTATTAATTCTTTTCCTATAATGTACTATACTAATCATCTTTATTTACCTTGAATTGTTGGCATATCCTTGTTAGGACAAGGATACCTTATTCAGAGATAAAGTAATACAGATATGGCTTGTGAATTTTTTTCCTTAGGAGTTGTAAAAGATGACTGCAAATTCTTCATCACACCTTCTCATCGAGAGATAAATTTTATCTCCCACACCTCTCTGAATGTGTGCTGCTCCATGACTGCTTAATCCATAAAATTTGGTAGAAATGATGCTGTGCCAATTCTAAAGCCTTTCTCTTAGAATGCTAATTCTTGAGATTCTAGCTATCAGTAAAGAAGCCCATGGAGCGATCACCTAAGGCAAGAGGTCCCAGACTTCCAAACATCACTAGCAAAGTGCCAAATTATACCATGTCGGAAATTCCAGCCAGTCACTATCTGGCAGCACTGCATGAGAAACTTCCCTACTAAAAGAAAACAATGGAATTGTTATTTCATGAGAAATAAAACAGTTGCTGTAATAAGTCATTATCTTCTGAGTGATTTATAATACTGTCATGGACAACAAAATAGGTATTACATAGTACTTAATCGCATCTCAAAAATTAGTTTCACTTATAGTGTATTAAAAATGTCTTAAACACTCAGCTCTAATTTCTCTGTATCTGATGTTTTGTTTATGGTATGCATATTTGCATGATTATGTATGTGCCTACAAAAATAAGTAAAACAGTTCCTGTATTGATCTATGACCAAATATACTAGAAATATTCTTGAAATCCAGTATTTTCTTTATGTTGCCTGTATTATTTTATCAACACAGGCTTACATTTGCTAAGTACTGCTATTAAAATATTTTTATTCTGAAAGTTTGTGCTTTCAACAGAAAATCTGTTAAGTCTTTTTGCAACTGTTAGTATATTCAAAAAATTATTGGCACATATATTTCATTTTTACTGTAAGTTTTCCCTACAATTTTGTAACAAATGATATTGTCTAAAAATGCCTTAAATAAGAGTAAACATAATGTTCATAGCAGAAATTCTTGACAGAAAAAATAAGACCTATGCTAAGGCAGGGCTATCATATAACCTTTTATAACCTAAACAGTTATTTGTGGTAGGCCTCAAACATCTGCTACCTATCTAATTGTTTGATGTGGAAAAAGATTATTGAATTTTCTTGTCTCTCAGTTCTTTTAGTTATGAAATATAGAAAATGGCCTAAACTTCCAGTTTAAAGATTTTATGTTGACTGCATTGAAGATGAACGATGAATCTAATCCAAGGTTAACCTGAAAATAAATAAATACCTTATAGGATATCTATAGCATACACATTAGTCTATATACATTGAACGTCAATTTGCTTTATAGGGTTTTTAATATGAAGCTGCAAAAACATTAAAACTATGTCTACTGATATCCAAGATTAGAGTTTTAGCAATAATTAAAGTCAAATATATTACTTTGAGATTAAACGTAACTGTCCTTTCTCAAAGATATACTCAGGTTATTGTATTTATTTAAAATCAGGTTAATAGCACAAACTAGAAATCATTTAAAGGAACTAAGCTCAGGACTATTAGAAGGAAGTAATAAAGATTAGAGCAGAGAAAAGCAAAATAGAGAATAGAGGAAAAAAAAGCCAAAAGCTTACTCTTTCAAAAGATCAAAAAAATTGATACACTTTTAGCTAGCTGGACTAAGAAAAAAGACAAAAGACTCAAATCACTAAAATCAGAAAAAAGGACTGCAGGACTAAGTATACTACTCCTGTACATGAACAATTACACACCAACAAATTGGATAACACAGATGAAATGGACAAAATGCTAGAAATACAAAACCTACAAAGACTAAATCATGAAAAAACAGGAAATCAAAGTAGACCCATAGCAAGTAAAGAGATTGAATCAGGAACAAAAAAAATCTTTCAACAAGTAAAAGTTCTGAACCTTACTAGTTCACTAGTAAATTCTACCAAACGTATCAGGAAGACTTATACTACTCCTCAAACGTTTCCAAAAAATTGAAGAGGAGGGAATACTTCTGAATGCGTTATATGAGGTCAGCATCACCATGATACTGAATTCAGATAAACTAGAGACCAGTATTCTTTATACACATTAATGCAAAAATCCTCAGCAAAATACTAACAAAAGAAATTCAGCAGCATAAATGACCATGTGAGATTTATTCCTAGAATTCAAAGATAGATCAATATAAACAAGTTGATCAATGTAAGATGCCATATTAACAGAATGGGGGTGCGGAGGGGAGAAATATCACAGGATCATTTCCATTGATACAGAAAATGGATTTGACAGAATAGAATGTCCTTTCATTCTGAGAATACTCAACAAAGCAGGAACAGAAGCACAGTACCTTAATATAACAAAAGTCATATGTGAAAAATCCACTTAGTGGTGAAACATTGCAACCTTTTTCTCTAAGGTCAGGAACAAGGTAAGGATGCTACTTTCACCACTTTTATTCAATATAGTACTGAAAGTTCTAACCAGAGCAATTAGGCAAAAAAAAAAAAAAAAAAACAAAAAAAACATCAAAAAAAAAAACATCCAAATCAGAAACAAAGAAATAAAATTATCTCTACACACAAAATATTGATAGGTAGTAAATTCAGTAAGGTACCAGGACACAAAGTCAACATATAAATCAGGTACACTTCAATATACTAATAATAAGTAATCTGAAAAGGGTATGACAAAATCAATTCCATTTACTACAGTATCCAAAATATAAATAGGACTTAGGAATTTATCAAGGAAATAAAACATTTGTATAAATGAAACTACAAAATATTGCTGAAGGAAATTAAAGATTTAACTAAATGGAAACATGCTCCATATTCATCAATCAGAACATATAGTACTGTTAAGATGTCAATACTACCCAAAGCAACCTACAGATTAAATGTAATTCCTATGAAAAGCCCCTTAAGAATTTGGCAAGAAATAGAAAATTCAAAGAATCTAAAGAGATCCTGAAATAGCCAAAACAATCTTGAAAAAGAAAAATAAAACTAGGGAACTCATAGTTCAAGATTTCAAAACTTAAGAGTAATTACAACCTGGTAATACTGGCTTAAAGACAGGCATAGAGAAAACAATAGAATACAGAGCACAGAAATAAACCCTTACACATTGGTCAAATATTGCTGACAAGGGTATTAAGACCATTCAATTGAGAAATGACAGTCTTTTCATTAAATGGTGTTGGGAAAACTAGATATCTGCATGCAAAAGAATGAAATTAGATCTTAACCTTATACCATGTACAAGGATTTACTCAAAATGGATCAAAGACTTAAGACTATAGAACTCTCAGAAAAAAAAAATGACAAAGCTTTATATCTTTGGATTTGGCAATAATTTCTTGGATATGATATAAAAAATAAAGGCAACAAAAGAAAAAATAAACAAAGATGAGCAAAGGATTTGAATGGACATTTCGACAAAGTATATACAAATGACCAATGAAAACATGCTTAATATCACTGAATCACTAGGGTAGGGAAGTTCAAATCAAAAGCACAAGATGCCACTTCAACCACTATAACTATCATGAAAAATAGATAAAATAACTGTTGGTGGAGATGTGAAGAAAACAGAAATTTGGATACTACTAGTGGGAATACACAACCACTGTACTAAATGTGTCCTCAAAAAGTTAAAAACAGAATTACCACATGATTGAGAAATGCCACTCTAGGGTATATAATCAAAAGAATTAAAAGTGGAGACTCAAAGAGCTATCTGTACACCCATGTTTACAGTAGCATTATTTACAACATCTAAAGCATAGAAGCAAGCCAAATGGTTATCAAAGGAGAAATGGATAAACAAAATGTGGCTTATACATACAATAAACTATTATACAGTCTTGGAGAAGAAGGAAATTCTGACAACATGGATGAATCAATCTTGAGGACATGCTGAGTGAAATAACCCATTCACAGAAAGACAAGTACTATATGATTTTGTTTATATTTTATGTTACATGTATTTTACTACAATTCAAGAAGTTGAAAATAAAAAGTTTATCACTGTTGTGATTTTGCCATGCCCGCTTTTTGTACTGTTTCCTACACTGAGATTTACTATCAAAAACACTGTATATTTCCCTTTCCTGATATTATACAAAATTTTCAAATCTTATAATGAAAGTTTTCAAAAAACTCCACTAAACTACAAAGGCTTAAACACATACAATCTGTTCTTCCCATAAAATCTCAAGTGAACACAATTTAAAATTACCATGCAAGCTTCCATTAAGGCAGTATGCATCTCATCTGTTTTGTGTTCCTGATCTGCACCAGCATCAAGCAGAAAGCGAACCATATCCAAATGGCCTTAAAAAACAAAACAAAACAAATTGAAACATAAAATTTCTAAAGAACTGAGGATCAAATTAATATGTAAGTGCTAAAGAGAATTTTCTTCTTTCAGTTGTCTGTACAAAATTTATAAGAGAACGCAGTTTGCATTCAATAAATAAGTTTTATAAGCCAATCTAAAATAAGATTCTTGTCAAAGCCTATCTAGATTTCAAAGATTTAATTAATCTAAAAAACACACAAGTAAAGCAACAACAATTATTCTTTTATTTAATCTATATAAACTATCAAGTTAAAACATCAAAATCAAATAGAATGCTGGTTAAAGTAAGTATGGCTATTTTTTTCAGAAAAACAGCTTTGAAATAATAACCATAAACTCACAGTGGCAATGAGCAGGCATAGAAAACTCCATTCAAAATAATCTAAAAAAATCTTGATATATTAATATAAAAAAAGCGTTAATTATCAGTAAGACAAATTCCAATAGAAAAATGGATGGAGGACATGAAACAGCAATTCAAAACTGAATGCAAATGATGAAAAGAATATTAAATCTTCCTAATAAACAAATGCAAATAAAATTAAACACCATTTTTTCCTATCAAAATGGCAAATATTAAAAAGAACGGTAATACCCAGTGTTGGTGAGGGTGTAGGGTAAAGGGCACTCTCAAACACTGCTGGTGGGAGTGTAAATTGATTCAACCTTTCTAGAAGGCAATTTGGCAATATGTATTAAAAACCTTAAAAATGTCCATGCCCTTTTACCCAGCAATTCCACTTCCAGGAATTTACCCTAAGGAAATAATCAGAGATTAGGCAAAGATGTCTGCACAAGGATGTTATCACAGTGTTTTTAATAAGTGAAAAACTGGGAATAATTCAATTGTCCAACAATAGGCAATTATGGTGCATTCATTTGATACATTTGGAGAAGACTGCCTGTTCCTTACCTAACATCCATTCTCTCAGTCCTTCTTAAAACAACTGTGATTTCATCTGAGTGGCAACATGTCTGACATCTCCCAGCCTCTTTTGCTGCTATGTATATAGCAAATGAGAAGTAGGGATTTAAAGAAGAACTTCTAAAAAAATTTCTTAAAGTGAGATAACTAAACTTGAAGGCAATCCCCATTTTGCCTGTAGCCAATTTTCATCCTTCCTAGAACATGAATTGCTGGGGCCTTGGCTACCATCATGGATTGTAGGGAATCTTAAGGACAGAAACCACACAGTAAGAAATATAATTCTGAGATCTTGATGCAAAATAGCCCTTAGACAGCCCACCTTTGAATTTGACTTTTTTGCACAAGAGAACAAGGCTCTCTTATCCAAATCATGGGTCATTTTGATATTATGAAGAGCAAACAAACTCACTTCTAACTGAAATCACACATTACTATGTGACCATCAAAAGTTATAAGAGTTATTTATTAAGATGGGAAAATGTCCATGATATACAACTAAATAAAATACAGATTTTAAGTGTTAAGAGTATAATTGTTTTATTTAAAAATATCCATTAGGCCTGTTTATAAATATATTTAAACTGCAAATAAATGCACCAAAAATATTCTTTACATGCTTTTTACATCTTTACATGTCATTGTAAAATTTCTTGAAGCTATTCTGTTTTTCAGGTTTTTCTGTATCAAGGTGATTATTTATTGTGCATTATTTGTGAAATAAAGGTTGGAAAAATCATAAAATAAAAGTTATTAAATAATGGAAGTCCTTTAAAGTACCAGGAATTTAGCAGTCTTTTCAGCTAATTGAGTAAATTTGAATTAAAATAATCAACACACACTGTGAAACTATGTTATAAGAAATTAACAGGCTAAATAAACTTACTATGTAATCTCTTACCTGGTAGATAATTATATAGGACAGGGAAAACAAACTATAAAATTAACTCAAAAAATCCTATAAATACTCATATATGTATAAAAAGTACCTTTGTAGCATGCAAGTGTAAGGGCACTTTCTTTGAATTCATTAGAATGAGTGTTGATGCCTGCCCCATGATCTAGAAGAACTCTTGCAACTTCCACATGACCTGCACTGGCTGCTTCCATTAAGGGGGTGTGTCCATTTTCATTATGATCTTCTATATTTGCACCTTCATTAAGCAGCACTTTCACAATGTCAACAAATCCTCCAGCACAGGCGTAAGTTAGTGCAGTATTTCCTAACAAATAGTAAAAAGAAATACAAAATTATGACAAAATATAGTTATGCTTGTGTATTTCTGTAGTTATAGCTTTTCAATTTCCTTACATAACCACTAGAACTATCACCATGGGTTTCTGTTGGTGTCATGTTGATTAGAAGCATCATCCTAATTTTCATGTTAAACATTTTTTAAAATTTAGTATAAAATAATATATATTACAAATGTCCAAATAATCTGAAATGTCCAAAAAAGGCAAACCTGAAGATCCAAGTTAGTGGTTGTTTGATACTGGGCGACTGCAAATGAGCATAAGGAATCTTTTTGTGGTGATGGAAATGTTCTAAAGTTAGATTGCACTGAAGACTGCTCAACTATGTTTTCTAAAAATCAGGTACATATAAAACTGATGAATTTCACGGTATGTAAAATATTCTCAAAAAAAGCCTTGAAAAAGAAAAAGAAGTGGCTACATTTAGACCTCAAGGGTGAGCAGGACCCTATAGATGGGGCAGGTTATTCTTGGGTCAAAGGAAAAACAAGTAAAAGCAAACAAGTACAAGGATGAGCAAGCTGCACATCCCCTCCATAGTAATGCATGTGAAGACATGGTTTTTGGTCTCTCTCTCTAGACTCAATGCTTTGGACTATGAAAGAAAAAATCCTAGGAAAAAATATTTTTAACAAGCTCCCTAAATGATTCTAACATGAAAGCAGTAGGTGTAATTGTTCAAGCAAACAATTAAGTTAATTAAAAATTGAACTTGACCTCAGGCAAGCCCATTCCTCTCTCAAGATGTCTATCCTACTACCTTTTGAAAAATGAAGGTGTTGGAATAATCTGGTACTTTGCAAACTGTGTTCCAAAGAACTTCAAAATCCCCCCTAGATGTTTCTCAGAAACAACAGGGAGAAGGAGATGGAGAGCACCTCAGGACCTTAAGCCCCCACCTCTACCTATCTCCCATATTGTCTGTGTACTATTATTACATCTTTGTTTCCATATGCTCTTGTTAAAATCTGGATTCTCAGATAAGAGCATTCTATTGAACAACAGCAGAATATACATTTTTTCCAAGTGCTCATAGAACATTTTCTTTGAAAATTCAACAAATCTAAAAATCATACTATCTTTTCCAACCACAGTGGTATGAAGCTTGAAATCGGGCATCTCTGATGGGGTTAAATCTCAGCACTATGAAGCTATCACCTGCCACTGCAGATGAGTGATCCCTAGCCAAAGAGTAACTTACATGGCAAAGCAGACCTCTCCTGTCTTGCCCACTGCTCACCTCAGCAGTGTATTTTCAGTCTATTTGTTTGTTCTGTCACCAATCTGTCTCTGGTGAATTCTCTTACCCCCTGCACCTCTGGCCTATGCTCCAGTTCTCATATGCATAAATAAATAAATCTATAAAATAAAACTAGAAATCAACTAACAGGAGAAAAACTACAAAGTTACAAAAACAAGAAAACTAAACAAGACTTTCCTGAAAGAAACTGAGAAATGAAAGTAAAAAAGCGATCTGATATAAAATCAGAATTATTTTAGCTGAAAGCAAATTTCAAAACCCAAGGAATTGGATAATCTCCAAGAATCTTCAGAGAGAATTTTAAAATATCATTGATGGTAGTAACTTCTTTGCTAAGTATTAACAGAACAAGTATGTACATGGCCCTAATGATACTAATCAAAAGCAAGTTATTTAGCATCCTATTTTAAAAATCTTTTGCTGTGATTCTACAATGGATCTCACCTCCATTCTAAAAACTGCCGTGACAAAGCAATGGATTATACAACTTTTTAAATGTTTGTGAATAGTTAATAAAAGAGGAAAAGTGAAATAATATACAAAATTGGATATAGAATATATGTTCAACTATGTAACTTTATACAGAAATATTATAAAGAAAAAGATTAGCATGGTAACAGTGTGAATTTCCATGCCAAACACAGAGCAAGAGTAACTCTATGCTTTCTACTTCTCTATATTTTTCATGTTTTTATTAGATATACTTTCATAAAGAGAAATAAATCTGGTGGTTCTATCAAATGTATTTCTTTTATGTTACTATAAGAGATATTTTCTGATGTAATTAATACAAGGAATGATTTTCAAAAGTTAAAGGATACATACAAAGCTGCCAAATTATAATAAATGACAGGAACAGACCAGTTTTTATATTCCATACTTGTATTTCATATAAAAACAGAAAAAGGAAATGTCAAGGTATTTTTCCTAAAGAAACAACTTAGGGTGTGGAGCAAAAGCTCAGAGGCAGTAGTGGCAGGAGCAGTAGCAACAATAGTTGGGGCTTTTTATTCAATTGTAGCACTGTCATAGCATTTAAATAGTTTATATTCTATTGAATTATAGTTTTAATTATTTTATCTATACCACTTGGTATTGTCTCTGACTCAATACTAACCTACTTGAAGGCAGGTTTTACTTCATATATCCTCCAACTGGCCAAGCACAGAGCTTGCATAAAAATGAAAACAAACAAATACATTTTGATCTAAGTAACTCAAATACCTAAACAATATTCAGCAAGCTTTAAGTGAATCTATATTATTCTTCATTACCACATATATGCCTCTAATACTATGATCTTTTTCGATTTTCTTAATATATCAAGTATTTGCTAAAAACAAAAACGTATTCTTGGAAGCGTCCATTAGAAACATCAAATTTCCACTCTTAATAATTCCTTAGCTTGTTTAATAAGAATCAATGATGGGCCCTCCCTGGTAGCGCAGGAGGTTAAAGCACAGCATTGAGAATCTAAAGCCGCTTCCGCATGAGTTCGATTCCCGCCTGCCCCGGAGGTGACCACATGGCGCGGCAGACCTCTCCTGACCCGCCCATTGCTCCCCTCAGCAGTGTACCTTGTCAATCTGCCTGTTCTGTTCTCCACTCTGTCTATGGTAAAGCCTCTAGAGTCCCTTAGCCTCTGGCCTGTACCCCAGTTCTGTATGCACAAATAAATAAATCTTAAAAAAAAAAAATCAATGCCTTCTTGAAAAATCACATTCAACATTCTAATCATTCAAAATTACCCAATCATTCAGAATATTCAAATCACTCAAAAATTATTTTTCTTCAATACTATACCACTTAAAAACCACTTAATATTTCCTAAATATATTTATTTTTAACTTCTTATACCACTCCTTTACCTTGACAGATTCATTCATAAGATTCATTGTTTTAAGTATACTTTGTCTGACATCTTTTTTCCCTGCATTTTTTAAATTATATTTTTTCCCCACCAGTATCCCTCTTAACCCTTTAAATTCTGTTACTCTCTCTTCTCTCTTAAAAAACCTAACTTCATTTATTACTATCTATATGCTTTTATGTATTTAGCTTTGTCAAATTATCTATATAAACATCAATAGTTACCTTTGTCATTATGATTCGCTTTACTATATGTAATTCCTCGACCTTCCATTTTTCTGTAAACAGCAACATTTTATCTTTCCTAATGGCTGAATAATATTTCATTTACCACGTGACTCAGTGAGACAAATATAAATATCCTCAACATAATTCTTTGAAAATTTTTTCTTTAAAAATACCGGATGGTTTCGTTCATAGTAGGAGTATAATGGACCAGGCGAGAAAATAATAAGAATAATGAATAGCCATATACCAGAGACATTTTGTCGGGGTGGAGTGGGGAATGGGATCAAAAATGGGGGTGGGGGTGGGAGGGAAGTACACGGGACTATGGTAATGGCACACAGGTGACTTGGTGACGGGAAACCCGCGGGGATTACAATTGAGATAAAAAAAAAAAAGTACAAAATGATGTAAAAATAAACTTAAAAAAAAGTTACAACTTGAAAAAAAATTTTTTTTCTTTAAAGGTCATCACCCCTTGGTTTGTTGCTTAATTTTTTTCCATCAAAATTTTACTGATTCGCCATTCATTTGCAAAAATATATAAGCTTGGGAGCTGTCACATTTCTGATCTTCTTTTGAAGATTTCTGTTTATAAAGGAGGGGGTATCACCATCTAATAGTACATAGCACATTAACTGATTGCTTTAAAAGCTCAGCAAACAATTATCATACAAAAATCCAAATTGTTCAGTATCCACTGTTCAACAGTCTCTGCAACTACTTATATTAAATATTACTACAATTAAGACAAAGTGGCTTGCAAAAAACCTAAAATCCCTCCTAGAGGTTTTCTGTGTATTTTATAAATATAATTACTTTTGCATTTAATATTTACTTAACAGTATAGAACATTGATAAGCTTTATCATACTAATAAATGTATTCATTACACCTGACATGAAAAATCTATAGGGTAAATATTTTCAGGTTAATCTAAAGTCAAAGAAATTATACTTAAATGAGATAAAGAACTAAAAGAAATAGTTTTTAATTTTAATCTATTTATTACAGATTTTAGCAAAAGAGAAATTGTCAACAGTAGGAAAATGTTATTCTTGACCTAACAGAATCTAAGAGTGTTTTAAAGATTTTTAAAGATATTAGTCTATATTTTACTCAGATTCTGAACAAAGGCTAAGGGTTTTCTGTAGGTTTACAACTGGTTTGGTTTTCCCTAGGGTTCTTCTTTTTTTTCCCCCACAGGTTACAGTTAATCTTATTAATCTGTTTTCCTCCAAACAATGTATCGTTTTCTACATACCTGTTGCAGACTGGGAGTTGACATCTGCATCATGAAGAAGTAATAATTTCACAATATCTAAATAACCTCCACTGGATGCTGCCATTAGGGGAGTTATATCGCCCTTATTCCCTCGATCTTCAACATTAGCATGCATAGCAAGCAATACCTTTAAAACAAATAGACACACAGGGAGGAACTGTCAATTCTTACTATTAGTAATATTTCTAGAGAATGTACTGAATGTAGGAAGATATACTTTCAGAGGAAAAATGAAAAATAATCACATTTTGGGAAATCATGCCAATATTCACTGCTCAGAACACCAGGCTAGATGTTATATTTTACAATACTATTATTTATTATCTTTAAATAAAGTGAGTAATCATATTAACCACCCTGTTATAAAATAAAACTTCCTTTGTTAAAGGATTTGTATTATGTTTGGGTTATATAAAAGAGAACAACAAAACTATATGCACAAGAGAGAAACTAATTGTTAAACACAGGAGTCCCATAGAATGAGAAAAGTAAGTGAACTGTGGAAATTTGAATGAAATGAAAACAAGTCACTACTATGTATTATAGTTGTATACTGCTAAAAAGCAAATTTTAAATATTATTTCTATGTGTTTCTTATTCATTAGTAGTTTTGAGTAAATGGTAGACAAATGGACATGGCCAGTTGTATGCACAGGCAATAAAGTTAATTATCTACAGTTTCAACTTTACCAACTGCCTAAAAGAAAGACTTTGGCATCAATTAGTTTATTAGCCATAAAAATAGATAAATCATCAAAATACTTCCACAATTTTATCCACTAAGGATAATTTCTGCTTACTTGTGCTAATTCATAATATCCAGCTGAACAAGCCAAACACAGCAGGCTTTCTCCTTCTTCTGTATGTTCATTGACACTTCTGCCTTCATCTAGCAATTTACGAACAGCATTCACATCCCCGTCTGAACAAGCTTCAGCCAGACTGCGACTGCAAATAAAACAATCAAAAATTAATTTACACAGAAAGAGTCAGGGTTCTATAATAATCAATCATACTCCCTTTAAACCTGTGTAAAATAAGCATCATGAAAGTCTCCCCTTCCTCTGCCATCATATCTAAGTGGGGTCTCCCTTAGAACTCGGACAGCTATGGAACCTCTTCATGAGAGGTTAGGCTTTGAAATAACCAATGAGACTAAGAAGCCATTTCAAGCAATGAGGAAAGTTCACAGACTGTGTATTAATGAGATTCAAATACCAAGGATTTGTCACTTATACCACAGTATAGGAGGTGGATGCAGCCATGAATGTAATGCTACAGAAAGCAGATGGATTGAAGAGTTGTGGAACTAAACAGGGCTGTGTTAAGAGAAGATTCTCAAAGACCCCATGCCCACTTAACTGAAAAAAATTTTTGTTCATGGCGTTAAAGAAGACACTGAAGAACATCACCTAGGAGGTAATTTTGAGCAGTGTGGGAAAACTGAAGTGACTTGAAATTGTGACTGATCAAGACAATAGCAAGAACAGAGGCCTTGTAACCTTTGATGATCATGATTTTGTAGACAATGCTGTGAATGTCCACAAATAAGGAAAGTCCTGTCTAACCAAGAGATGGCCAGTGATTCATCCAGCCAAAGAGGTCAGTGTGGTTCTAGAAATTTTGACAGTGGTCATTGAGATGGTTTTGGTGGCAATGTCAACTGGTTATGGAAGAAACTACAGTGGCAAGGTAGCTTTGGTGGAAGCCATGGAAGTGGTGGATATAGTGGCAGTGGTTATCTATAATAGATTTGATAATGATGAAAGCAATTGCAAAGGTGGTAGAAGCTAGAATGGTTTTGGTGTTTACAACAATCAATCTTCAAATTTTGGACCCAGGAAAGGATGAAACTTTGGCAACATAACCTCTCATCCCTATAGTAGTGAAGGATATACTTAGCCAAACCAAAAAATCAAAGTGCTGTGGTGGTACCAGTAGCAGCAATAGCTATGGCAGCAACAGAAGGTTTTCGCTTACTGCCAAGAAATGAAACTTAGCAGAAAGGAGAACCAGAGAAGTGACAGGGAAGCTAGAGGTTACAGCAGACTTGATAACTTAGAGAAGCTCAGTGGTGGCAGAAGACATGTTTTAGACAATACTCACATGTATATGAGCAAAAAAAACAAAAACAAAACCAAAAATACCTTGAGAACAGTATTTGTGACTAATCATTTTAGTTTCTGTTCTGTGGAAAGTATAAAACATTCCAACCAAGGGCTTAATGTATAAATTTTTTTGCACCTATACCGCTGAAATAGTGTAATCATGACAATGAATAAATGTGTATTTTAATAATAATAAATCAAACTATATATAGTCATACATTGAAAAATGTTGATACAGTAAAAAAAAATCATATAAACATCTTTTTCACTAAGTTTCTTTTCTTTCTTTTTTTTTTTTTTAAAGATTTATGCATACAGAACTGGGGTACAGGCCAGAGATGCGGAGGGTGAGAGGGTTCACCAAAGACAGAGTGGGGAACAGAACAGCCAGATCGACAAAGTACACTGCTGAGGGGAGCAGTGGGCGGGTCAGGAGAGGTCTGCCAGACATGTGGATCTCCTCTGGGCAGGCGGGAATCTAACTCATGCGGAAGTGGCTTAAGCTTCTTAGTGCTGTGCTTTAACCCGCTGAGCCAATCTTTATTTGCAATACAAAGTATTTGTGTATGCCAAGCAAGCTAGAAAGGCAATAAACTGAATATGAAAACAACCATTATTTTTACCCTTCAAAATATTCTAAAAGGACCCTCCCTGGTGGTGCAAGGGATTAAGCGCAGCACTATGAAACTATCTAAAGCCACTGGCAGCATGAGTTCAATCCCCGGGCAAGGAGGTGACCCACATGGCGTGGCAGGCCTCCCTCTCCTGTCTTTACCTGCTGCTCTTCTCAGCAGTGTATTACAGTCAATCCGCCTGTCTCTGCTGAATCCTCTCACCCCTCACATCTCTGGCCTATATTCTAGTTTATATATGCATAAATGAATAAAGCTTTAAAAAATTCTAATATATATTAAAATCTTAAATGCCTGTAAAAGCATTAGACAGACAAATTTTTAAACTCTACTAGTAAAATGATTCCCAAAGACATATAGGATATAATCCTATGGATTAAAATTTTATTGAATAACAGTAAGTGAAAAACTAAGTAAAAATGTTAATGCAGAATAATTTTAAAAATTGGTGACTCCAAATTTTAATGTGCCTGCACATCACTGTTTTTGTTAAAATGCACATTCTAATTCAGTAAATCTATGGTAGAATCAGAAATTCTGCATTTTTTAAAATATATTTTTATTTTATATATTTTTTACATCATTTTTCATTTTTTGTACAATGTGTACTTTCCATTCTCCATTATAGTCCCCATGAAATTCCTACCACCAATCAACTGTGCACCATCACCATAGTCTCTGTGCTGTTCCCACCCCTGTTTTGATTCTATCCTCCCTCTCTCTCCCTGCAGAATATCTCTGGTTTATAGTTCTTATTGATTTTGATATTTACTTTATTATAATTACTACTTCTTTTTTTTCTCTCTAATCCTTATTTGGATCCTCTACATCCCTCCTAAGAGTGAAACCATCAGGTGTTTTTCTTTTTGACCATGAAATTCTTCATTTTTAAGGTCTGATGTGGATGCTGAAGCTGTTAGTCCATGAACCATATTTAAATAGCAATCACCTAAATAATTGCGCTGATATTCAAACTGTTACTTTAGAGTTTACTACTGCAATTTTTGGAATAAATAACTTCCTTAAAAATGGAAATTATTTGTTTTGGATTATTGTTCAGTTTGTAGTTCTCACAGACTCTATTATGGTACATTCCACAAGAAAACTCAATGAATGAGTGGAATGCAGAAAATAAAACATGTATTTTATATCTATATAAAAATATATATGTTCTCCTGGTGGTGCAATAGGTTAAAGTGCAGCACTGCAAAGCTAGCTGCAGCCACTTCACCACAAGTTCAGTCTCCCACCAGGGAGGTGACCCATATGGTGCAGACCTTTCCTGTCTTACCTGCTGCTCCCCTTAGTAGTGTATTTCACTACAACTGCCTGTTCTACTCCCCACTCTGTCTCTGGTGAATCATCTCACCACCCCACACCTCTTGCCTGTACCCCAGTTCTTATATGCATAAAGAAACCTTAATATATATATATATGTATATATGTTTATATCCACTCTAATATCCATTTCTTAAAATTTATAAACCCCTCCAAAAGATATGTTTAATCAAAAACTGCTACTTCAACATCACGCAAGAAAGTGTCTAATACTAAAAAAAGTCAATAAACACATACGTGTCCACTTGTCCTGCATTGTGGCTGTTTTCTGCTCTCATTCGTGTCAGTGCAGCAGCAGCTTCATCCAGTGCACAACTTACTGAGGATGTCAGTCTCCGGAGTACCTCAGGGTCTGCAAAAGCTTTACCATCAGCAGTGGACAATTTGCCAATTCCTTCAAGTATGCATCAATCAAGTTGCGCAGAGGAAGAAAAAGCAAAAAATGCAAATTAAAATTACATTTGTAAGCATTGTTATCTAAAATATGTCATAGTCTCCATAGATAAGGCTGACAAAATGCTGGTAATTTTCAATGTGCTACTAATATCAAAAGGCATATCCACCTTTTTTAATCTTCCTACATTCACATGGTATATAATATCTAAATTCAAGTATAACTTAATATGATGCTTTTATCAAATGAATGGTTTGTTTTTTTTTTTTTAAAGATTTGCTTACAGAATGGGTACAGGTCAGAGGTGTGGTGGGTGGTAAGATTCACCAGAGACAGAGTGGGTAGCAGAACAGGCAGATCTACTGAAATATTCTGCTGAGGGGAGCAGCGGGTGGGTCAGGAAAGGTCTGCCACTCCACGTGGGTCAGCTCCCTGGTGGGGGATTGAACTCATGCTGCAGTGGCGTAGGAGAGCTTCATAATGCTGTGCTTTCTTTAACCCATTGCACAACAGGGAGAGCCCTGAATGGTATTTCTTCTAAAATATATAATTATACCATAAGATATCAAGTGCAGGACCCCATTTGTCTATACTAATTTTAGTAATAATAAAATATTAAGTAATATCACAAAATATCCAATTGTGTCTTCTTTTGGTTGAATATCCACCTAGAACTATGTCCTGGGTATGCACTGTAAATTAAGTTTTTTATTTTTATTTTGTGTATTTTTTATGTGCTTAATAAGGTGCCTCATATGAAAATTCCTGTCTTTCAAAGTCCACATGTACCTAAGTTATCCTAAATCTTGTTCTTTAGATTCAGTGAGGAATCTACTGGCATAACAGAAAATTTAGCTGATAAAATCACTACCTATTATTGCTGAAAATGAGAATATTCAGTAAGATTTTGAAGAACTCTCCGCCTCCCCCAAAAGGGGAAAACTTGCCCAATAAAATACAGAGTGTATTATGATATGGTGCAAGCCAAAATACAAAACTAACACTGAAAAAGGATAATTATATCAAGGCTATATAACAGAGACCCCTCCCTCAAAAATATCCTAGATCATTTGTAAATTGAATATATGATAAAGACTACAATTCATCAGTAGAGACCAGAGTGCTTATTTCATAAGAACTATTCATATTGGCTACCATGTGAAACTGAGTAAGAACTCCAATTTATATCATTCACAAAAATAAATGCCAGGTAGATTTATGACCTAAATGTAAAAAACTAAACCTAAAAAATATATTATACTATGTAGTATTTGTTATCATGTAGAACTTTTATAATACTTAGTGTACACAACATAAATTTTTTTAATTTCAGTAAAATTCTACATAAAGTTATACATGTAAAAAACTGGAAAAAAAACAATTTCCAGTGACTTATCTCACTCATAAAGAGCTACTAAATAATTTATATGGATAATATATAATGATTATAAATTATGAAATTGACCAAAAAAAAATTGGTTGGGGTGTACGGTCCTTTCAAAAACCATTGATAGACCTGTTGGGGGCACCAATTTGGTAATAGTTGTCAACATTTTTAATGTAAACATGCTTTGATCTAGTGATAACTACTCTTATCAGAATCTGTCCTCTGAAGACAGCTGTACAAGTAAGAAAGTCACAAATATTTAAGGATATAAACTGCAGCATTATTTCTGATATTAAAAACCTAAAAATATGGACTTTCCTCAAAAAAAAAAAAAGAGCTACCATATGCAAACCTTTGCATGCTTCTGGAGTATTTCCTAAAGAATATGAAAACACACATTTGAAAAGATATAAGCACGCTTTATTTTCAATGCACCATTATTCACAATAGCTAAGAGAGGGAAACAACCCAAGTGTCCAAGATGATGGGTGAATAGATAAAAATATATACCTGTTTGGACACACAGAGGAATACTAGTCAGCCATAAAACAGAATATCTTGCTATTTTCTTTTTAAAGATCTATTTACTTATGCATACAGAACTGGGGTATAGGCCAGAGGTACAGGAGGTGAGAGGATTCACCAGAAACAGTGGGGAGCAAAACAGGCAGATGGATGAAGTACACTGCTGAAGGGAGCAGCAGGCGGGTCAGGAGAGGTCTGCCGCACCATGTAGGTCACCTCCCTGGCTAGGGATCGAACTCATGCTGCAGTGGACATGACTAGCTTCATGGTGCAGCACTTTAACCCACTGAGCCACCTGGGAGGGCCCTAATTAATTCATTTTTAATTGAAGTCATATTTGGTAACCCCCACCAGGTGTTGACACTGTAGTGTCCCTACCACCAAATGACTCATAGTCCACCACCACAGTCAATTGTGCTTCCTTCCCGCTTCAGTCTTATTCCCTCCCTGACCCCTAAAACTAACTTCATGTTTGTTTTATAGCCAACTTTCAAGTGTCAGTTTTAAACCTGCCTTTATCTGATCCTTAGTTATTCTATATTCCATATATTAGTGACACCGTCTGGTATTTACCTTTCTGCTGACTTATTTCACTTAGCATTATCCCTTCCAGCTTCATCCAGGTTGCTGCAAATGGCCTATATTTATCATTTTTTTATTACTGAATAGTCTACTGTGCATATAAACATCTTCTTGATCCACTCATTTGCTTTTGGGCATTTAGGTTGTTTCCATAATTTGGCTGTAGTAAGTAGCAGTGTAATAGAAAAAGGTCTGCAATTTTCCTTTCAAATTAGTGTTTTTCATTTTTCTGGTAAATGCCAAGAACTGGCTGTATGGCAAATCCATTTTAATGTTTTCAGGCACCTCTATACTGCTTTTCATAAGGGCTGGATCATAATGCATTCATAATAGTAGTATAGGTGCTTTCCCTTTTCTCCACATTCTTGCCAGTACCTGTTTCTGACCTTTTTGATATGGGCCATTCTCACAGGTGTGAGATGGTATCTCACTGTGGTCTTGATTTGCATTTCTATGATGATAAATGATGACAAACATTGAATGCCTCCTGGAGAATGTCTATTCAGTTCTTCTGCCCATTTTTTGATTGGGTTATTTGCTTTTTTGGTTGTTGTTCATTTGTATCAGTTCCTTGTAGGTGTTCAGTATCAGACCCTTGTCAGATACATGGTATACACTTATTTTCTCCCACTCAGTACGGTATCTTTTAATTATGGTTTCTATTGCTATACAGAAGCTTTTAAATTTAATGTAGTCCCAGTTGTTTATGTTCTTGTTTGTTACTCTTGCTATTGGGGATGAATCCCTAAAGACATCACTGAAGCTTATGTAGTAAAATGTTTTGCCTATGTTTTCTTTTATGTATTTTATGTTTCAGGTCTTAGATCCATCTTTTAGCCATCCTGAATTGATTTTTTTGTGTGTGGTGTGAGATAGTGGTCAAATTCCACTCTTTTGTGTGCTGCTGTCCAGTTTTCCCAACAGCATTTACTGAAGAAGCTACCCTTGTTCCAGAACAAGGACAGATTAGATTATCTTTTGTGTGTGTGTGTGTGTGTGTGTGTGCCTTAGATTATCTTTCCATACAGGTGTGGGTTTGTTTCTAGACTCTCAATCCTATTCCATTGGTCTGTCTGCCTAATTTTGTTTCAGCAGCAGGCTACTTTAATTATTATGGACTTATAATCTGAAGTCTCATAAGTGTGATGACTCAATTTTTTTGTTAGAGTTGTTTTTGCTATTTGGGATCTTTTGTGATTCCATATGAATTTCAGTACTGTTCGTTCCAGTTCTCTCAAAAATGCCATGGGTATTTTTTTTTTTTTTTAA
>NW_004567122.1:30023576-30044408 GCF_000260355.1 Condylura cristata | reverse complement strand
GACAGAGTGGGGAATAGAACAGGCAGGTGGACTGAAATACACTGCTGAAGGGAGCATCAGATGAGACAGGAGAGATCTGCTTTACCATGTGGGTCACCCCGTGTCCGGGCATCAAATTCATGCTGCAGTGGCTGTGGACAGCCTCATAGTGCTGTGTTTTAACCCACTAGAGAGGGCCCCATGGCATATGATTCTTTTAATGTATTTCTGGATTCATCATATAAGGATTTTTTTCTCTAAAAATACTAACTTTTGAAGAAAAAAAAAAAAAAACTTGGGCTCTCCCTGGTGGAACAATGTGTTAAAGCACAGCACTATGAAGCTCTCTGGAGTGAATCCACTATAGCATGAGTTTGTTCCCTGGCCAGGGGGCTGACCCACATGTCGCGGCAGACCTCTTCTGACCCCCCCCTCCCTAACTGTTCCCCTCAGCAGTGTACTCTGTCAATCTGCCTGTTTTGCTTCCCACTCTCTGGTGGGAATCTTCTCACCCACGACACCTCTGGTCTGTACCTCAGTTCTGTGAGCATAAATAAATACACCTTTTTTAAAAAAATAACTTTTTATTAGCCATACGTTCCTCAAAGGCTGCTTTTTATAAACCATACCTTCCTCAAAGGCTGTAGTATCAAAATAGGCATATAAAAGATCTAAAATGTGTTAGTTGCAGTAAAGTGAAAATACAACTATAACAAAATTTCTTTTACCATTAAAGTAACTGCATACTATCTTCCTAAGACTTTGGCCTGTACTGATTCTGATGTAATATCTGACTTTAATCCCTTATGCCATTTCATAAAATAGATCTGTTCTTAACAGCCATGCTTATCTCCTGGAGCTTTTTTTCAATATGTTAGTCTTTACTAGAAGTCTAAAGCCAAATAGTGCAGTCCTTCACATTCTTCGGTAGTTCTTCATAATTATACCACTGTAATGCTATCAGCACTTAGCTGGTGGGAGAGTTGGGCTCTGAGGAGCACGCTCACAGTCTTCACTCGGTACTTGGTCATACTGAGTCTTAAAATATCCTTCCATATTGGAAGGTGGCATGGATCTCAGGGATAAGTGGCTACTGCCGATGTAGCTTCTGGCAGAGGACATGGGGCTTTTTGGGGGCACATATTCCCTGATTTCATGATAAATGTCCTTTTTATATTTTTCTTCTCGGTGCTTTTTATGACAACAAAAGACGGTCAGACCAATGAGCACTAGAGCAAGTAAAGTTCCTATAATGCTCCTGCAGTTGTTCCAGTTCTATTTGAAGGGGGAACAACATCCAGGTAGAGCAGGCACTCGTCAGAGCCCACTGTTTTTGACTGTACAGCTGTATGTTGCAGAGTACTGGTACTGGCATTTTTTTTTTTTAAAGATTTATTTATTTGTGCATACAGAACTGGGGTACAGGCCAGAGGCTCAGGGGCGGTGAGAGGCTTCACCAGAGACAGAGTGGGGAACAGAACAGGCAGATGGACGAAGTACACTGCTGAGGGCAGCAGCGGGCGGGTCAGGAGAGGTCTGCCACACCATGTGGTCACCTCCAGGGCAGGCGGGGAATCGAACTCATGCAGAAGCGGCTTTAGATTCTCAGTGCTGTGTTTTAACCCGCTGCACCACCAGGGAGGGCCTGGTACTGGCATTTTTATAGATATAACTGGTGAATTCATACCTGCTAACCACAAGAAGGGCAGCTTCTGTGAATTAGAGACTTTTTGCCACTCATTGTAATGGAAGTGAACCTTCTTTTGGTTCACATTTTAGTTAAAAGTCATTTCCACTTTCTTCTAACCCATCAATGTAACACTTTGTACCTGAAGGTTAACAAGAACTGTGAGCTGAAACTTATTTCCAATACTGGGAGCTTTTTTCAGTTTGCACTGACAGGTGCCAATATATGACAACTGTAGATCTGTTACATTTATTGATACATCACCAGATTTGAGATCACTGCTTATAAAATGTACTCGTCCTTTCAGATCTTTACAGTAGTCCTCAAAAATTTTGTTTCCAGAATACAAAACAATCACTTGTTCCACCTGCTGATTATCAGCTGGTGACAGCAGCTACTCAATGTCCAGCGGTCCCTGGTCTTCTGAACCAAGGGTAAATTTGTACGGTGGATACACAGTTTCTCTTTTGGTCTTCTCAATCATTTGCTCAGGAGTAGTAATACCAAAACTTCTGGTGAAATCCGCAATTCCACACAGAAACACAAAATGCAGTAAAAGGCCATGGTGGCAGCTGGGCCGTGGGCGGCAAATGCAGGAAGGCAGCTCTTGTCCCGGGTCTCAGACCATTTTGTGAGGATTTTTTGCATGTGTACTGATTAGGGATATTGGTCTGTAATTTTCTTTTTTCGTTTTGTTTTGGTGTTAGAGTAATGTATTTTGTTAGTATTCCTTTTTTTTTCATTTTCTGGCAGAGTCTGAGCACAATAGGTATTAGTTCATCTAGTCTGAAGGTTTGGTAGAATTTACTTGTTAAGTCATCTGGTCGCAGATTTTTGGTTTTTCTGGAGAGTTTTGATTACTGTTTTAATTTCTTTGCTTATGATCAGTACTTCTACTTCTTTGCTCAGGATTTCTACTTCTTCCCTATTCAGTCTCAATGGTTATGTAGTTCTAAAAATTTGTTCATGTCTTCTAGATTTTTGAATGTTAGTATTTAGATGTTCATAAGTCTCTAATTAGCCTCCAAATTTCTGCAGTATGTGTTGGGATCTCTTTCATTTTTGATTCCATGTATTTGAGATTTTACCCCTATTTTTCTAGTGAGCCTTGTTAGAGGTTTCTCTACTTTTCCAAAGAATCAGCTTTTGGTTTAATTAACCTTTGGGGGGTGGTCTTTTAAATTTCTTTACCGTTTATATCTAAAAGTTTTGACTTTTATTATTTCTCTTCTACTGACTTTTGGATTTGTTTGTTCTTTTTTGAATACTTTGCAATAACAAAGATAGTTATTCATCTGTGTTCTTGTTGCTTGATGTGGGCCTGACTGCTATGTATTTCCCTCATAGTACTGCTTTTACTATATCCCATTAAATTTTTGCAACGTTGTATCATTATCATTTGTCTCGAGATACTTTTTAATTTTTCTTTGATTTCCTCATTAACCAAGTAGTCTTTCAGTAGTGTATTCCCTGCTTTCTTTTGATATCTTTATTTCTAGATTTGATGCTTTATGGTCCAAGAAAATGCTAGGTATGACATCAGGCTTTGTAAATTTGTTGATATTTGTTTTATGTCCCAGAATGTGGTATATTCTGGAGAATATCCCATGTGCACTTGAGAAAAATATATTTTACTTTTGGGGCTATAGTGCCCTGTAAATGTCCATTAGGTCCATGCAGTCTTTGTTTAAGGATATTGTATCCTTGTTTATTTTCTGTTCAGTTAATCTATCCATTGGGGAGAGTGAGGTATTGACATCTCTGTCAATGTCTACACTTTACTTATTTCGCAGTATGTATATTTATAATTTAGAGAAACATTTTAAACATTTTTTATATGACTACTATACTTAATTTTAAGAAGCTCAAGAATATTTAAACTTTTTTTCAATTTTATCTTGTTTTTGCTCAAGCAGTATCAAGAATTCTATGTTCCTTAAGAAAGAAGCAATGTCTAATATATTCTCATAATTAAAAACAGCATTAAAAGCCAATGACACTTCAATTTAAAAAATTGTGGTTAGGAAACACAAGTCTAAAAATTCATCACAAATGCTATAGGCTAAACACCAAAGTTCAAAAAAATAAATGAATATAGTAAACCACAAAAAGAAAATATTCTTTAAACAGGGAACTGACTGACACCCCCCCACCCCCCGGGTCTTAGAAAGGAAGACATTTTAAAATCCTTTGGACATAATATTATATCCAACAATGTTTAAGTAGTCAAAGTACACTAAATTTTAAAATTCATTACTTTCTGACACCTCCTTGAAAACAAAGCTTTCTCTAACATTGCAGTTATAAAAAACAAGCAGTTCTATGATATTGTACTACTTATACTAAGCTTCCCATCAATCAGAAAAGAGCACAAAAGAAAAAAACCCTAAAGAAGAATCATGGGGTGTCCAGAAAAACAGAAATTAATTTAAAATGCTTAATCACGGAATCAGGGTTATAGGATAGTATTCGCAACAAGAGTCAGGGGTCAACATAAACCAGAGAGCAAAGGATATACTACCACCTATAATCAGGTCTGGTCTGGAGAAGGAAATTAGTACAGAGAAATCCTAAAGAAGAGAAACACCTTCAGTTCACATTTTACTCTGCTATAAGCAAACCAAATAAATGTAAGACATCAAAATATAAGAAAAGGCCCTCCCTGGTGGCGCAGCAGGTTAAAGCACTGCACTAAGAAGCTAAAGCCACTTCCGCAAGAGTTCGATTCCAGCCTGCCCCGGAGGCGACCACATGGCGTGGCAGTCCTCTCCTGACCCGCCCGCTGCTCCCCTCAGCAGTGTACTTCGTGGATTTGCCTGTTCTGCTTCCCGCTCTGTCTCTGGTGAATCCTCTCACCCTCCGCATCTCTGGCCTGTACCCCAGCTCTGTACGAATAAATAAATAAATCTTTTAAAAAAAAAAAAATATATATATATATAAGAAAAAATAATTTAGAGTGTAACCATAGCACTTTTATTTGAGGAATTTTATGTAGCATATATAGCAAAATCACAACTAGCAGACTCACAAGAAATCCAGAGGGAAAAGATGCCATTTTAATTACTAACATAACATTATATATTAGTATAATATAACAAATATATATAAATGTATATATATTTATTATTATTATTACTAGTCCTGTCTTAAATCAGAGTCATTACTGGATATTTATTTAGTTTAATTTTAAGTTTCCACCAGTTCCAAAAAACACATCAGATGAACTAACATCAACTGCTACAAACTGTACCTATGGCTTTCCACAACAGGATAAATTTTAAAATATGATATAAAGTATCAGTCTCTCCAAGAATATCTAAACAACATCTAGAGTACCTGGAATTTTAATATTCACAACATTCTGAAATCCCTTAGAAGACAGAAAATCATTGTTTTCAAGGTTTATTTTCTTTCTACCAATATATATATATATGAAAATACACAATTTCTTTTCATTCTTACTTCCTCCAGTCATTATTTGGTGAAATGCAACATTGTTTTTCTTGCTTCAATATGAAATATGATACTTTAGAATACTTACTTGAATATTATGCTTCTTAAAACACTCCAAAAAATTTCCGCAGAGGTTTTAATTTTCTACATTTTAATAGCTTTAACATGGGATTAAGATACATGTATACGTACATATGTGATATATTAAGATACATCCATACAGCACTCTTAATAAATGTCTAGGCACTATGTTAAAAATCAATCTGATGGCCCTTCCTGGTGGCAACAACAGATTAGGGTGTAGCACTGCAAGCTAGCCATAGCCGCATCAGTGCCAATTTGATCCCCAGCTGGGGAGGTGACCCACATGGCGCAGCAGTCTCCTGCCTCACCTGCTGCTCCCCTCAACAGTGTACTTCATCGTTCCGCCTACTCTGCTCCCCACATTGTCTCTGTGATCCTCTCACCGCCCCTGCACCTCTGGCCTGTACCCCAGTTCTGTATGCGTAAATAAATCTTAAAAAAAAAAAAAAGCAGCACAATTTAAAAAAATCTGATAAAATTCTTATATGTGAGTAATGTGCATATAATTTATATTAAACAAATATAACTTACACAAAGTGAACATATATCAGGGGCCTCACTGGTGGCCTAGGGATTTCAGTCTCAGTGTTATCACCACTAAGGTCTGCACTGGATCCCTGCTAGGAAGCTAGCCCCACATATGGTGCAGCAGCTTTTCTGTCTTGCCAACTGCTCCTTAAGCTTAACAATGCATTTCAGTAAATATACCTGTCCTGCTCCCTATCTATGGTGAGTCATTTCATAACCCACACCTCTGGCCTATACCCTAATTCTTTATTTAAAAACAAAAACAAAAAACAAGAGTGAACATATGTCAGAATATGAAAAACTAAAAAATTTAACTTTCTTCTTAAAACAATTTTAAGAATTTCATTACAGTAGAAAGGAAACTTTGTATAGCAAATAAAATATGATAAGTAGCCATTATTTTAAGAATGTATGCTCATCACAGATTTTTCTTTTCCACAGTTTCACAAGAAATTAGCAACATTTAGTATCTTTTGCACCAATTTTGTGTTCAATGTTTTAAGTAAAAAAAGCCATCCATATTAAGTCACAAATAGACTAAAGTGAAAAAGTAATCACATGCAGAGTTCCTTAAATCAGTTAAGAATCATAATCTGAGGAACAAAGCTTACCTCCCACATTTTCATTTTATATTGTAATTGGTAATATTTTCCTTGAAAAGTAGCTGATTATCTAATACCCTGAAAATGTTGGTACTGAACACATAAATAACTTAGTGTCAATTTTTTAACAAGAATCCTTAAATACCAAATATCAACTTTTACTTTAGGAAATAAAAAATACAAATTTGGTAAAGCTTTCAAATATTATACATTAAATAATGAGGGTATTTCATATAACTTTTGTAGAGAAAGTTAACTCTTTAACTTTCTTTACAGAAAAAAGTCAGACAAAAAATAACATACCTGCTGCTTCTAGTAATGCTTCTAGTCGTGCCTGTGTCTCTGGATCCACTGTGCGTAAATCTGCTCCTTCTGCTGTACTTGATAAGAATATCTCTGATGTTGTTTTAAGCACTGGATTATCCAGATCCTCTTGGTCCAAAATAAATGATTCAACCTGTTTTAATTAAAGATATCAATTACCGTTAGAATACTTACAATTTAAGTTGACTGCTGAATTGTAACCTAAATATAACCAGGTAAGTTATGGAGACTATAGGAAGAGAATCTGAGTGTCTCCCAACCGCCTGCTTATCTTCAGGAATGTTTACAGGTATAACCCAGGCAAACCAGATTCATATGCTAGCACAGAGCCTAAGAATCAGTGTTTTGTTTTTATTAACAAAACATGTACATGGACACAGACACATAGGAAGATGTATATAATACCAGGTAGTAAAAAGACAGCATAACATAGTTAAGTTATTAAAGCAAAGCTTTTCTAATTTAATCAATGCTAACTCTTAAACAAAATAAAGTAAGATTTAACCCACTGACAGCTATCTACAGTCATATAGATAAGAAAGTTCCATAAGCCAAAAACCGTCCTTATTTGCTCACTGTTCTACCCTGTAGGTCTAAGAATACAGCATACATAGCAAGTTTTAATACATACTTCTTGAAATGAATGTTAGAAGAAAATCAACTTATGAAATAAACATAAACACTTTAATTTCAAAGTTAATTCTAAATTATTTTTAGAAGCTTTATCAATTATGCATAAAAGAAATGGGATGCAGCCAGACTGCAGTGAGTGAGAGGATTCATCAAAGACAGAGTCAGGAGCAGAACAGGCATGTCGATGAAATACACTGCTGAGGGGAGCAGCCGGTGTGTCAAGAGAGATCTGCCCACCATGTGGGTCAGCTCCCTGATTGGGAACTGAACTCCTGCCGCAGGGGCTTCAGATAGATTCAGTGTGATGCTTTAACCCTTTGTGCCACGAGGTAGGGCCCCCTAAATCAAAAGGCCATTCATAACAGTAATTCCACTTTTAAAAATCTGTCCTTAAAATATTACCAGAAAGCCAAACAAACAAAAAAAAAAAATGGGTTTGCAGGGCCCTCCCTGGTAGCACAACAGGTTAAAGTGCAGCACCATGAAGCTAGCTGCAGCCCCTTCAGCACAAATTCCATCTCCAGCCAGGATGTGACCCACAGAGGGGGCAGATCTCTCCTGACCAGCCTGCCGCCCCCCTCAGCAGTGTTACTTCACCAACCTGCCTATTGTGCTCCCCACTCTGTCTCTGTTGAATCCCCTCACTGCCCCTGCATCTCTGCCCTGTACCCCAGTTCTGAATCATTAGTAAATAAATCTTTCAAAAAAGTATTTGCAGATACAAACCATTAACTACAATTTTCATTTAATTTTATTCATGCTTTCTTTATGCCATTAAATGTGCTTCAAAACATTGATTTTAATGACTGCAGAGTCCATACTATGAATATACCAAATATACTTACCTAATTATGTATTCATGTTAATGTCTTATTTTATTTTTAAAAAAACAACTCTGATGTTATATAGTATTATATATACTATGGAGATAAATACAACGTATCTGCATCATGTAACAATTTAAAATTCCAAGTTAAGGATTCCAATTCTCTTCCATTTATTCCATGAACTCAACTATAACAAAGGGTGTCAAAGCATTAACTACAATTCAAAAAATCAAGGAGGAAAATTCTAATGGGGAATTTGATAAGTATATTTTGTATATTCATAGGATGTACTATGTGCATTTATTAAAAACAATGTTTTGAAGCATATTTAATGACATGAGAAAGCATGAATAAAATTAAGTGAAAATTGCATGATTCAAAACAGTATTTATTTTGTTAAAATTATGTATTTATATTAACATGAGTACTTGTGTATATAACCATAAGCTAGTATTTATGTACCTATGTCTATAACATGCAAGTACCTATAGGAAGGGATTGTGTATATATACTTGTAGATAGAAAATCAGGAACAGAAATGTTAAGTACTTCTCCAAGATCACACAGCTAATAAATGGCAAAGCCAGATTTCAAACCCAGGCCGTACATCTATAAGAATCTGTGTTCTTAACCATAAGGCATTATACCATATAGATATATTTTTAAGAAGGATCACAGGGCCTACCTAGTGGCACAGGGGTTAAATCTCAGTGCTATCAAACTATCATCAGCCACCGCTGTATGACTTTCCAGTCAGGGAGCTAGTAACCCATGGCACAGAAGACCTGTCCTGTGTGACCCACTGCTCCTCAGCAGAGTGTATTTCAGTAGATCTACTTCTTCTGCTCCCCACTCTGTCTCTGGTGAATCCCCTTACCCTCCCCCTCACCTCTAGCCTTAGATCCCAATTCTTGTATACATAAATAAATAAAATGAATCTTTAAAAAAGGATCATGTTATTTTGGATATTACTGACATATTTGGCGATATGGTTATCAATTTTCACAATGGTATTTCACCAAAAAAAGATATTTAAGCTAATAAAGACAGTAAAGTTAAAATGATTTGAAATATTTTAATGTTTAGTAACATAATATGATTTTACAAAATAAATCTTAAAACTACAGCTGTAACAATATTAAGTCGTGTACTATGTTGAACCAAGCTTCTTTAATATAGAACTAACAGAGATTCTATTCTAGACTCATGTCTACAGGTAAATGTAGACTACCAGTTGTCTATCTGCTTATATTAAGAAGTTTGGTGCAAGTACAAGAAATTATTAGGTATCTGCAGACCTATATACTTGCAGTTGTAAAAATAGATATCTGTCATTTCAAATTCTGGAATTTTACAAATAGAGGTGGTGTGTATTTATAGGACTTTATTTTTTTTAAGATTTTATTTATTTATGCATATAACTGGGGTACAGGCCAGAGGTGTGGGGGTTAAGGGGATTCACCAGAGACAGAAAATGGGGAACAGAACAGGCAAACTGACTGAAATATACTGCTGAGGGGCCCAGCGGGCAGGGACAGGAAAGGTCTGCCATGCCATGTGAGTCACCTCCCTAGCCAGGGATCAAACTCATGCTGCCATGGCTGCAGATAGCTTCGTAGTGCTGTGCTTTAACTCCTAACATCACCCAGGAAGTCCCTTATATTTTTTTTTTTAAACAACATTGGTGTGATATAGCATTATATATATATTATGGAGATAAATACAGCATTATCTGCATCATGGAGCATTTTAAAATTCTAAGTTCAGGATTCCAATTCTTTCCCATTTATGCCATGACCTCAACAACTATAACAAAAGATGTCAAAGAGAAGTAAATGATAGAACAATATGCATTAAAGGGAGCAATACCACTTTTAGCTCAAGTAATCCAAGGAAATTTTACATAACAAGTAGCATGTGAGTGCTATCCTTTGAAGAATGCATACAATGCATTTCAATAAATAGGGATAGAGGTGGAAGGGAATGAAATTAAAAATGGCCTTGAAGATTTGTAAAGTGATGATTATCGACCTCACAAAACATAAGGTATTTCATACATTGTAAGTGGGAATAAAAATAAGGCTGCTACCATGGGAAAGTATGGCAGTTCAAAAATAAAACAGAATCACTGCATGACCCTGAAATTCTAAGAGATGTGAAAAGACACATCTCTTACCAACAAATTCAATAGTGCTACCAAAAGGCTATACCACAGTCTAGATGGGTTGCAGGCTATGCTGTCTACCTATATGTACATTCTATGATGTTTATGAATCACCTAGTGATACACTTCTCAAAATGTATCCCCATCATTAAGAGATACATGACAATATACACCTAAAAGAACTGAAAACATGCATTTTCACACAAAAACCTGTACAGTGTTTGTTCATAACTGCATCATGCATAACGCCCTACATAAGGAAACCCAAATGTCAGCTGACAAATGGATAAACAAAATGAAGTATATCCAAACAATGGAATTCAGTCATAAAAGAGATTAAGTACTGACATTTCCATACCCTAGAAGAAACTTTAAAACATCAAGCTCAGTGAAAGAAGAAGCCAGACATACAAAGTCAAAGATGATTCCAAAATAAGCATATCCATAGACAGAAAGTAGATAGTGACTACCTATTAAGTCAGGAAATAGAGAAACAGGACCGAGTGTGAATAGGTCTAAAGATTCTTTTTGGAGGACCCTCCCTGGTGGCACAGCGGGTTAAAGCACAGCACTGAGAAGCTAAAGCCACTTTTGGATGCGTTCAATCCCTGCCTGCCTGGGAGGTGGCCCACATGGCCCAGCAGACCTCTCCTGACCCGCCCACTGCTCCCCTCAGCAGTGTACTTCATCCATCTGCCTGTTCTGCTCCCCACTCTGTCTCTGGTGCATCCTCTCACCACCCCTGCATCTCTGGCCTGTACCCCAGATCTTTGTGCATAAATAAATAAATCTTTAATAAAAAAATTTGTTTTGGAAGGATGGAAATATTTTCAGTTAGATAATAGTAAATTCTGCACAATCTTGTGAATACACTAAAAACGATAGAATTGCATACTTTAAAATACTAAATCTTATGACAAGAGTTATTAACTCAATAACTTTATGGTTTAAAAAAACCACACACATGGCACACATTCCTAAGTTTGGGGGAAGAAGCAAGTTCAGAATAACATCATGAAACAGAAATATGTCCTTTCCCTTCAGAGGGCTTATAACCTCTCTGAGAATTGTAACTCATAAGACAATTTCTGAATTTAATTCCCCAGTTCTTAACAGTGCACATAAATTCAAGTTTTGACCAGCTCAATGGAAAAAATACTACACTAGAAACCAAGAGAACTAGGTTAATGTACCAGTTTCTTCAGGCACTGTATGTGACCTGAGGCAATTCAACCTTTCTGACATTTCATTTCATTCTCAATAAACACACACAATACTTGGTCCACATATTGTACAATGCAATTGAAATGACAGAAGATTTCTAAATTAATAAAACTACATAAATATTATTTTTAGAATATAAATCTGTGTGATTACAACATTTTTGTCTTGTCCCATAACCCACACCAGAGTCTATCTTCAATGGCTTTCAAACTGGTAGAATTACACTAAGAACCTAGCCTGATGCATTTTTATCAGCATTCACTTGAATTTTCTTTTTTCTATGTCTATTTTTTCAGTTTTATTGAGATATAACTAATATTTAACATTGCTAAAAGAATTTCATGTATGTAAATATTGTGAAATGACTACCACAGTTAATAGGCATCATTTTACATAGTTAGAAATATTTTTTCTTGTGATGATCACTTTAACCGTCAAGTGTACCTATGGACATTTCATACTTACATTTTCATCTAATTATAAGGTCAACATTTAAGTATCTAAGAATATTTATGGAAAAGTCAGAATTAGTTATACATCACTAAACACATAAATGATTTGGGTACATTTTTGTCAATTAGATGTGCCGAAAAATACTCAATTTTAGTATTGCCTTTTTCCCATCCTCTCTGAAATTTAAAAAACCCATTCAATATAAAATCAATTAAAGGACAACATATCCAATTATGCCTACTACTTTGTAAATATTTGGGATATTACTTTTGGCAGTTTATAAACATCTTATCTGATAAACCTGTTGAAATATGTTTTTATATTTTTGAGTATAAATAGCAAGCATTACCTGAAAATATATCTCATCAGTCAAGCTAGAAACATGGAAAAATTAAAATCAGTTCCATCCCTTTAATATAAAAGGATTCAGGACATAGCACACAAAAAGTCTATAGAATGGCTGTGTCATTCTATAATGACATACCTACAAAATTAGTCTTCATATAAATAAACATAAAACCTCAGGTTCTTAAATATAGCTAAAAGCTTACAGAAAATTCCTTATTGCTTTATGATAAAGTTACACAGCTGATTGCTCTCCTGCGGTTTCAATCAGCAGCAAACAAAATATTCACCTTTAGTGGTACTGTTTTGCCAATGGCAAGAAAGTTTATTTCAATTTTTCAAACATTGCAGATTTTTTCTACCACTGGTTAGGTACAAAAATAAAAGGTGAAGGTAAATGGATAAGAGGAAGTCTGGTCCGCAAAAAACTGGGTTTTCTCTTTAGCTAATATCTCCTAATATGCTAAATGTAAATCAGTGTATTTTCCTCCTCAAAAGTCTTTTTCCCCTGCCTTCTTTTTGAAAATGAGTATTGCAGTCTTAGCTAGATTTTAAACAAAGGCAAGAAAGAACACATATTTTGTCTCATTTTTTTGGGTTCCATTTGACATTTCAGAAATGAACCACTGGATGGCAACAGTTACTAAGGAATTTAACCAGATTCAACTATTATTTCATTAAAAACAAACAAAAAACCCTGAGTCACCCTGATCAAAATCTAGTTAGAAAGATGATTTATTAACCCAGCTATGAGTTAGCCAAAACTCACCTACACTTAAAAAAAAATTCCATGAAGCTTAAATAAGCAGTTATATATAATTAGTTTTCAATAATATTAATATTTTAAGTCTTATAATAGTAAAATAAATAGTAATAAAACCTAACCATATATATCTCTGTCGATCACCAATTATTACCTTTTCTAAGGTTATTTTTTTGGAAATAGCATTGCTAGTTAGAATAATATGTAAAAAGGAATATTCTATCATAAAACATCAATAGTATACATTTTTGTATATATTCTCATCATGTTGTCAAATGCTGTAATTATAAAACTCATCAAGCTCTCAAATGTTGAAAATAGATTTTTTACAAAATCTCTTTTAATACACAAAATGATCTATGAATTTTTATTTTTAACACAATACATGAATTTGCATTGAGATAGAGACTAAAATATCAGTAGCCACAATTGATTTCTGATAACCTTGAAAAACAATCCCCTAAGTTCCAAATGGAGCTAAGACCAAGCTCATGAGGTTAAAATTTATAAAATACTCTCTCTCTCTTCATAAACCTTCAAAAATAAAGTTCCTTTAAGAAATTCAAATTTGGGGCCCGCCCTGGTGGCGCAGCGGGTTAAAGCACAGCACTGAGAAGCTAAAGCCACTTCCACATGAGTTTGATTCCTGCCTGCCCCGGAGGTGACCACATGGCGTGGCAGACCTCTCCTGACCCGCCTGCTGCTCCCCTCAGCAGTGTACTTCATCCATCTGCCTGTTCTGCTCCCCTCTCTATCTCTGGTGAATCCTCTTACCCTCCACATCTCTGGCTTATACCCTAGTTCCATATGAATAAATAAATCTTTGAAAAAAAAAAATGGGTTAAAGCACAGAACTATGAAGCTCTCTGAAGCCACGAGTTCCATCCCCAGCCAGGGGGTGACCCACATGGCGCAGCAGACCTCTCCTGACCTGGCCGCTGCTCCCCTCAGCAGTGTACTTTATCCATCTGCCTGTTCTGCTCCCCTCTCTATCTCTGGTGAATCCTCTTACCCTCCACATCTCTGGCTTATACCCTAGTTCCATATGAATAAATAAATCTTTGAAAAAAAAAATGGGTTAAAGCACAGAACTATGAAGCTCTCTGAAGCCACTGCAGCACGAGTTCGATTCCTGGTCAGGGAGCTGACCCACATGGCGCAGCAGACCTCTCCTGACCTGGCCGCTGCTCCCCTCAGCAGTGTACTTCATCCATCTGCCTGTTCTGCTCCCCTCTCTATCTCTGGTGAATCCTCTTACCCTCCACATCTCTGGCTTATACCCCAGTTCCATATGAATAAATAAATCTTTGAAAAAAAAAAATGGGTTAAAGCACAGAACTATGAAGCTCTCTGAAGCCACTGCAGCACGAGTTCGATTCCTGGTCAGGGAGCTGACCCACATGGCCCTGCTGACCTGTCCTGACCTGCCCACTGTTCCCCTCAGCCGTGTATTTCAGTAAATCTGCCTGTTCTGCTCCCCATTCTGTCTGTAGTGAATCCTCTCACCCCCATATCTCTGGCCTATACCCTAGTTCTGGTATGCATAAATAATTTTTAAAAAGATTTATTTATTTATGCTTACAGAAGATTCACCAGAGACAGAGTGGGGAGCAGAACAGGCAGATTTACTGAAATACACTGCTGAGGGGAGCAATGGGTAGACAGGAGAGGTCTGCTGCGCCATGTGGGTTACCTCCCTTGCCAGGGATAGTACTTGTGCTGCAGTGGTTGTGGATAGCTTCATGGTGCTATGCTTTAACCACCAAGGAGGGCCCAGAACTCTTTCAACAGCAACATCCACTACAAAACATGCCCAAAGATTCACTCAGAGGAAGGAAGTAATAAAGTTGCAACCCAGCAACTCAAATGATGTATTAAAATACATACATTCATAAAGAATGAATTTTGCTGATTCTGTAAGACTCTGTAAATACAATCAACATTTTAAATACTAGAATGAAAAGGCTACAAGAAAAACTGTGTTCCCTAGTTCAGATCCACAATAATCTTCTTAAAAGAACATAAATAGTTTCTTAGGATTTCTGATGCTTCATTTCACAACAGTATGAGAAAAAGCATCATGCTTTTTCTAATACCAAGTTAAAGCTAGAGAAAATGAATTCTATTTGGCCAAGCTACAGAAATTTCATTTCTTAACTACAGTTTTAATATAGTCACTATTATTTTTGAAGTCTCTAAATGTGATCACTTTATTTTTATATAATATGATAGTTTATTTTTACATCATTTTGTACATTTTTTTTTTCATCTCAATTTTAATCCCTGTGGGTTTCCCATCACCGAGTCACCCATGTGCCATCACCATAGTCCTGAGCACTTCCCTCCCCGTTTCTGATTCCATTCCCCACTCCACCCCCATAAAATGTCTCTGGTATATGGCTGTTCATTATTCGAATTATTTTCTCGCCTGGCCCATTATACTCCTGCTATGAGCGAAACCATCGGGATTTTTCTTTTTCTTTCTGGCTTATCTCACTAAGCATGATCTTTTCCAGCTCCATCCAAGTTGCTGCAAAAGACATGTGTTTCTTTTTTTGTGATGGCTTTTTTAATGATATCTTCTATTAAGTACTTTAAAAACACATTTATACAATTCCTCTCTCTGGGTGTCAGTATTTTCGACATAGTATTCCATTCAATCATCTTAACCACTTGATAAAATAAATCGAGTGATCTTCATTTTAACTAACTGAAATTCAAAAAAGTTAAGTGACTTGAGCACACATAACCATGTAGTTACCTAAAGACTTCAAAGCTCACGTCTTTTCAAAGTGATCTCCCAAACAGTGGAATTTAAAAATAAAAATACTAACAAATGAAGTACACAGAAAATCTAGAAGTATCATGTCACAATTTAACCATAAAAGTTTTATCAGGAAAAAAAAGTCTTTAAAAATAATGGATTTAATTCTATTTCCTCTCTCCCAGAGCTCTTACAGATACAGACAAGTCATGCTTTTATTTAGTAATTTCTGGCAACTACATCTACATTATTTCTAACCAGTACACAAACAACAAAGTTTGTGCCACAATTGGTTTTTTAAAAAGTAGACTGCTCACATACTCATTAGAAATCACAAGGAATGAAGTATATGGCAATTAAGGACATTAAAATTTTAGCTTTGAAAAAAGAAACATTACGCTGTATTTTCCCTATGGAAATAAATGGGTTTGGTTGAGTTCAGAAAGAAGTCCTGGGTTCTGCTTTAAATAGAAAATAAATACTGATGTCTAAAGAAACACTCAATTTTAGTAAGTAAAAAAAAACCTCAAGCATCTATAAACCTCCAATTAATATCATTAAGACTGAGAACAAGGGGGGAGGCCTCCCTAGTGGCACAAGGGGTTAAAGTTCAGCACTAAGATGCTATCTGTAGTCATTGCTGCACAAGTTCCATCCCCTGCCAGGGGGATGACCCACATGGCACAGCAGATCTCTGTCTTGCTTGCTGCTCTTCTCAGCAGTGTGTTTCAGCTGACCTGCCTTTTCTGTTCCCCACTTGGTCACTGGTTATTCTTCTTACTTCCTGTAACCCCACTCTCTTATGTATAAATTAAAAAATCTTTAAAAAAAAAGGTTAAAGGGCAAGGAAACTAAGATTGCCAGATCTGATTTTAGCTAATCTTTTTTACCTCCCTGAGGTTCATTTTCCTCAACTTTAAAATAAGTATAAAATATAAAAAGAACAGCAATTAGTATATTACTGGTTTATTGATAGTTAAGTCGAATAAGAATACTAAAATTACATAAGTGAGTAACACATGGTAACTCCTCAACAAATATCAGTTATTATTGGTAATAGCACTATTAAATTCAATTTACCTAAAGACCTTTCTTACTCTCTACACTCTATAAAAATAATATAAAATCTATTATACTTGTCTCAAACAAACAAGTAACCTGAGCACACACAATCATAGAAATTTATTAAACACTTACCATGAGAACACAAAATTAAATAAGACATGATTCCCACTCATTAAGGCAGATAACCAAATAATAAATAAATAAATAAAAATACTATGCTTTATATACAATTACATAGGGAATAAAGTGGAAGAAATGGTCATTTCCAACTGGGGTTATAAAGAAGACAATCAGTTGGAGATGACAACTCTGGAAGAAGAAAATCCAATAGGATAGGAAAGAAGGACAAAAATGACAGCAGCAGTGTACAGTAATAGTAATAAACATGGACTTGGGAATTACGAGTCCAAAATACCTGAATTCAAATCCTGGTTCTCTCATTATTAGATATACAATTTTAATGAATTTAGAATGTCTCTAAACTTTAGCTTCCTTATCTGTAAATTGGGAATAATACAGCTTTCTTCTTGAGAATACATAGGTTAAGTATTATCCCAGCAAGCAATAAGCACTCTGCATATATAGTAGCTATAGTGATTTTAGAAGCATTGGAAGCAAATATACCAGGGCATAAATGGCTTGATATATTCACATAACTACAGCAATTTGATATGGCTGGAATATAAAAAGTAAATAAAGCAGGATACAGCAAGAATAAGGTTTGAAAAACAGAAGCCTAAATCCTAAATAATCTTGTATGCCTTTATCTAAGGAAGAGGAAAGATTTTTTTTTTTTGCCATGAGAATGATGTGATTAAACTGCCATTAGAGAATTTACTCTGATAGCAGGGAGAAGAAGAAATAGAGAGGAATAATCTTGGAGGTAGAAAAACTCAGAGAATACTTACAATAAGTACAGAAAACAAATGATGGTTTGACATAGGGTAAAGGTAGTAATATAGGAAAAGGGAAAATAAACAACATGTCAAGAAAGAACATATTGGACTTAAGTGCCTGCTTCAATAAGCACGATGAGAAAAAATAGCAAATGTTGACTCCAAGGATTCTGAATACAATGACTAGCTTTCGGGCAATATAATTCACAAAGGTGGGGGACTACGCGGATGAAGGAAGAAATGAGCTCAACTTTGGAACTGGGAAGCCTGAGATTTTCATGGCACATATACAGAAGACAGGTGAAGGCCTCTTAGCAAACTGATAAAAGATGTCAGCAAGGAAAACCACATGGATATCTAACAGAAGAAAGCTACTATAAATGCCAAAGGCCCAGAAGCAGCACATGCTTGAAATTTTATAGAATGTAACAAAGCACTTGTAAGCACAAGACCATCTTATGCTGATGGTCTTGGTATCCTTTCATTTTAAATCACTGCCACTTTAAACCTGCCATTTTAAACATGCCACTTTAAACTCTTGATGTAACACACCCAAACATCAACCTTTATATGATTATCCAGCTAATCCAGGGTAATGATCCACACATTGGATTTAGGATCTTGATCTATTACAAGATCAGAGAAAACTAAATGAAGCAATACAATTGAATTGTACAATACCTAGAGCCAACACTCAAATATATAAATTGTTAACATCTAAAAGGAAACTGAAGGATAAATATAACTTGAATAAATAATTTACCTATTTCACACTCCCTGAAATGTTCATATTTTTTAAATGAATGATGACTTCAAGGTCAGGTACCATATTTTTTTCATCTTTATAATTTGAAAGTCTAACACAAAGCTTAACAGTGGACTCCATTTATTATGGAATAAATAAATCCACTCTACCATACCATTCAGAATTCTTTAAAAAATTGCCAAGAACTGTAATCTCTGAAAGACAAAATTTTACTATGCAATATTTGAGTTCATGAAGAGGTTCAACCCTACACTAAACTCTCCATTTTTTTTCTGTAGAGAATGAGTGAATAATTTTAACAGATTAACAACAAAAAGATAATAGAAATAATATATTCCTTTGATACTATGATACTATTCTATATTATGTTGAAGAAATATAGGTCAAACCTATACACCTGATTTAAATACAGCCTTAAATAATGGTCTCTTCAAACTAAAGGAAAATAAATTTTTCTTTGTTAACCTGTTGGTCCAGTCCTAAGTAAAATGCAGTATAGACTCACTGTTCGTAGTCAAAACAACTAGTAATTTAACATAATTGGGAGGGACTATTTGAACAGTGACATCCATGATTTGCTTTGCAACTTAATCATATGGGTAATAACACTGGCTTTGGTGTCAAGCAAATTGTATGTTACTTAGATATTGAATACCTTTTACACGGTTGTTAGAAGACACCTGATGTAGGGACCCTTCCCGGTGGTACAACAGACTAAAGCACAGCACTACAAAGTTAGTAGCTGCCAGCATAAGTTTGATCCCCAGCCAGTGAGCTGACCCACATGGTGTGTCAGACCTTTCCTGCCTTGCCTGCTGCTCCCCTCAGTGGTGTGCTCCGTCAATCTGCCGGTTCTGTTCCCCATTCTGTCTCTGGTGAATCCCTCACACACACCCCACCTCTGGCCTGTACCCCAGTTTTTGTACGCATAAATAAAATCTTTAAAAAAAAAGATATCTGATGTAAATTGTTTAACTGCTATGTTTTTTTGTCCCTCACTTATCCACTTGTGGAAAAATAAATTATGTACACATTCTTCTTGTAGATTACAGTCTACACAGAATACACTTGGACTCTAACTACCCAGGTCAACCATATCTTCCCTCTTCAGCTTTGTTTCCTCTCAAACGTAAGTTTGAGTTTAAAAATAAAAACCCACTAATACTATGATAACTTGCTCTCTGACAGCCTGAAGAACAGGGCTAAAAAGTGAGTCTCCCCTGTTGAACTTCAGTATATAATAGAAGGGCAGAAATTTCAGGAGAGGTAGAATATGATGGAGGGAGAAAGTAATCTTTTATATGTACACAAATTCTGCAGCAAATTAAACAGTCCTTATCACACCTCTTTCAAAGATCAGATCAAGTGAACAAGAACATACCCCACAACCTATAGTAGCCAAAACAACCTTGAAATAGAACAGGGTTGAGAAACATACTCCAATTGAAATACTTATTATAAAAAGGTACAGAAATCAAGAAAACATGGAACTGACATAAGAAGACATGTAGATGACCAGAATAGAAATAAATCTTCATACAGATTTTTAACAAGGGTGGCAAGACAATTCAATGGCAAAAGAAACATTTCATTATGTGTTATCAGGACAACTGCGTGTATCCACTTTCAAAAGACTGAATTAGATCTCATACCTTACATAAAAATTAACTGAAAAAAAGGATCAAAATCCTAAATATAAGAGCTGAAACTATAAAAATTGTAAGAAAAAAACAAAGAAATTGGGTTGTGCATTATTCATAATAGCCAAGACATAGAATCAACCCATATACCTATTAATAAACACAAAAAGAAATTATAGTATATATACTCAGTTAAACAATATTTTCCTAATTAAAAAAAAGACAGTGCTTTTATGGACAACATGAAAGGATTTTAGGAAATTATGCTAAGTTAAATAAATCAGAAAGTAAAAAACAATTTTATGAGATGATTTCACTTACTTGTGGAGTATAAATTTCCAAAGAAAACAAAGTGGTAAAGTACTACTCTTAGGCTCAATTGGGAGGGGACTGGAAGGAAGGATAGAAGGGAGAATGTGATCATATATTGGCACTAGAGCTTTGTGAAGGAATAATGAGGCAGGTAAGAATGATGAGGTGTGAAGCTACAGTCCTGATGTTACACACTTTTGTAAATGAATGGGAGAATAAAAACGTATTAAAAATAAATAATAATTGGGCTTGACTATAATTTTTAAATTTTAATGACAAGAAATCTGAAAAGACAACTTACAGAATGGGAGAAAATATTTGCC